>NC_045995.1:15373664-15552475 GCF_010909765.2 Amblyraja radiata | reverse complement strand
AGCAGCACCTCATATTCGCTTGGGCATTTGCAACATTGACTTCTCTAATTTCAGGTAATCCCTACCAAAGATCCTATAGCGGAGCAAGATATGCCACTTCCTGCGAATGCAATGGGCTGACGTGTAGTACAATGGAGCGGAACCTGGGCATTTTGTTGTCCATTTCGGTAACCGTACCCAACCTGACTCGCAGTGTAATCAACTTTGCGGGGGAACAGTTTGGGTGTGTGATATAGGGTTAGTTCATAATTCTGTTCCTTCATATTTTGGTTAATTTCGTCTTAAAGGATAAATGTTTATAAATTTTGACCCTGGTAATTTTCTTTTTTAATGTTTTTTAAATCATTTCTTTTTAAATGGCTCTAAGCTGTGTTTGAGTTGATTTTGTATTACACTTTCACTCTGTAATTATTAATCTAATCGCACTGTTCACAACTGCAGTATTTGGAAAATAATAGCAATATGAAGATTCCAGTTCTTATTGCCCTGAAATGTTACTTATGTTTTTTGTGTCTATAGAGTTGTTTCTTCTCAAATAAATGGTCTGGTCTTCCCATTAGCCAGAGAATGGATGAGATCTGTCTGTAATGGTGGGGTTATCTAATTTAAGTATTTCACATAATAAATTTGTTTTGAGCAAGATTTACAAATGATGTATAACTTAAGGATGTCAAGTCAAGTCAAGTCACATTTATTATATAGCACATTTAAAAAACAACTCTCGTTGGACAAAGTGCTTTACATTTGTTATAAGATTAGCACAACAAACAAACTACATACATATATACATGTCGTCTCACTCAGAGGACGTCAGGAAAGGCTTGGAGTATAGATGTCTTTAGTCTTGCCATAAACGAATCGATGAGGGGCAGTTCTGATGGGAAAGGGATGCTGTTTCCACAGTCTAGGGTCTGCAACATCTGAAATTGCAGAAAATAATCATGCCGTCATATGTCTTATCTGCATTAAATAACAGAGAGGTAAAAAGAAATGCTCTCGAAAGATTTTTACAAGGATGTTCCCATGAGGCGATTAATACTCCTGCACCTATTCAGCCTATCTAAATGTCGTCAAGTTGGAAAAGGGAAGTACAACGGATCTGTTTTTGTTGTCATCATCTATAAAGTAGCAAGGTACACAAAATGCTGGGGAAACTCAGCGGGTGCCCGCAGCATCTATGGAGGCGAAGGAAAGGGCGCGTTTCGGGTCGAAACCCTTCTTCAGGCAAGTAAGCATGCAGGTACAGCAGCAGTGAAGAAAGCGACTGGCATGTCGGCCTTTATAATACAGAGTAATCGAATATCGAAGCAAAGAGGTCCTTCTGCAGTTGTACAGAGTCCTGGTGAGACCACACCTGGAGTATTGTGTTCAATTTTGGTCCCCTAATATGCGGAAGGGCATTCTTACTAATGAGGGAGTGCAGCGTAGGTTTACAAGGTTAATTCTCGGGATGGCGGGACTGACATGCTGAGAGAATAGAGCAGCTGGGCTTGTACACTCTGGAGTTTAGAAGGATGAGAGGGTATCTTATTGAAACATATAAGATTGTTAAGGCTTGGACACACTACAGGCAGTAAACATGTTCCTGATGTTGGGGGATTCCAGAACCAGGAGCCACACACACAGTTTAGAGAATAAGGGGTCGGCCATTTGAACGGAGACGAGGAAACACTTTTTCTCACAGAGTGGTGAGTCTGTGGAATTCTCTGTCTCAGAGGCGGTGGAGGCCAGTTCTCTGGATGCTTTAAAGAGAGAGCTAGATAGGGCTCTTGAAAATAGCGGAGTCAGGGGATATGGGAGAAGTCAGGACGGGGGAACTGATTGTGGATGAGCAGCCGTGATCACATTGAATGGCGTTGCTGCTCGAAGGGCTGAATGGCCTCCTCCTGCACCTGTTGTCTATGTTTCTATGTTCAATCTGTCCACATGTCACAGCCCCTCCATCCCAGGGATCAACCTGGTGCCTCAATCACAAGGATGTCCAAAACTGTAACACTCCAGATGTCCCTCTAACCCTCCGCCCATTGGCCGGACCGTCTGTCCGTCTCCCTCCTCCTCCAATGAGCAACGGCAGGAGGCGGGACAACCTCCAGTTCCTCCGCTCATTGGCCGAGACCGATGTCCGTCTCCGTTTCTTCCTCCAATCACTGCCTGTGAGAGGCGGGACAACCACCAACTCCTCCCCCCATTGGATGATCTAGCTGTCCATCTCCATCCAATCAGCCACGTCTAGAGGCCGGACCGTCACCAACTCCCCCGCCCATTGGCCCTTCCATCCCTCAGTCTCCCATCCTCCTCCAATGAGCGCAGTCGGCACAACCCTCAGACCCTCCCCCCTCCTCATTGGATGAACCGTCCGCCCCTCTCCCGTCTCCATCCAACCAGCAACGACAGGGGGCGGGACAACCTCCAATCCCCGCCCGCCCATTGGCCGGTCCTTCCGCCCGTCAACCCGTCTCCAGCCCACCAGCCCGCCCATTGGATGATCCGTCCGCCCATCACTCAGTTCACATCCAATCAGAGACTATGGGAGGCGGGATGACCCTCTAACCCTCCGCCCATTGGCCGGGTCGGCCGTCAGTCTCCGCCTCCTCGTCCAATCAGCGCGGTCGGGGGCGGGACCTGGCGACGGTTGGTGCCCGGAGCTGCCGCCATCTTCATCGCCGCCGCCATCAGCGCCCCGCCCCGCCCCGTTACCTTGGTGCCCGCCGGGGGTGAAGCGCTGGCCGCACCGGGCCCGTGGCGCGTGGTATTCGGTTTTTTACCAGCCCGTCCATGTCCCTCCTCTTGTCGCGGCGGCGCTCGCTCACGTCACACGCACTCGGGTGTTTCCGGCGGCGTCGCTCACGCACTCGGCGTTTCCGGACTCGGCGCGTGGATGCGGGGCCAGATCGAGTGTTCACAAAGAGACAGAGAGAATGAGCTGGTTCTTGCTTTCTTCTTGGTTTCTTGCTCCTCCAAAATATTCCAATGGAATTTCAACTGTGGAGGTGATGAAGGGAGGACTGAAGCCAGGAAGGGTGATTGGGAAGAAGAGCTATTTAAATGTAGTTGCATCTGGTTGGGTGACTATAGAAGGGTGGAGATTATTCCATGCTTTAATTGTGTGTGTGTGTGCGGGGGAAAAACGAATGCTGTACCAACACATCTGGCTTTGTAGCTGGGATCACAAATTGGATCGAATACCCTCGTCTGCTCCTAATCGGTTTGGGTTTGGTGTAGGTCTTGTAATCTATGTTGTGTAATCTATGGTGACATTTTGGGTCAAGTCACATTTAAAAAACTCTCGTTGGCCAAAGTGCTTTACATTTGTTATAAGAATAGTATAAACAAACAAACTACATACATATACATATATGTCAGGGCAAGATTCAGTATTTCAGACAGAGAGAGAGACAGAGAAAATGAGCTGGGTGACATTTTGGGTCGAGACCGTTCTTTGGTTTAGTTTAGTTTAGAGATGCAGCGCGGAAACATGACTTTCGGTCCGCGGAGTCCGCGCCGACCAGCGATCACCCCGTACGTTCACTAGCACTGTCCTACGCACATCAGGGACAATTTAACAATGTTGCAGAGGCCGATTAATCTACAACCCTGAACGTCTTTGAAATGTTGGAGGAAATTTCATAGCAAAAGGATTTGAGTATAAGAACAGGGAGGTTCCACTGCAGTTGTACAGGGTATTGGTGAGACCACATCTGGAGAATTGCGTACAGTTTTGGTCTCCTAATCTGAGGAAAGACAGAAGGTTCACCAGACTGATTCCTGGGATGTCAGGACTTTCATCTTGAAGACTGGATAGACTCGGCTTGTACACGGTACAATTTAGAAGATTGTGGGGGGATCTTATAGAAACTTACAAAATTCTTAAGGGGTTGGACAGGCTAGATGCAGGAAGATTATTCCCGATGTTGGGGAAGTCCAGAACTAGGGGTCACAGTTTAAGGATAAGAGGGAAGTCTTTTAGGACCGAGATGAGAAAATCATTTTTTACACAGAGAGTGGTGAATCTGTGGAATTCTCTGCCGCAGAAGGTAGTTGAGGCCAGTACATTGGCTATATTTAAGAGGGAGTTAGATGTGGCCCTTGTGGATTAAGGGATCAGGGGGTATGGAGAAAAAGCAGGGATGGGATACTGAGTTGGATGATCAGCCATGATCATATCGAATGGCGGTGCAGGCTCAAAGGGCCGAATGGCCTACTCCTGCACCTATTTTCTATGTTTCTATGAAGAGTAAAAACCCACGCAAGTCAAGGGGGGAAGGTGCAAACTCCTCACAGACAGCACCCGTAATCAGGATCGAACCCGGGTCTCTGGCTTTGAGGCAGCAACTGTACTGTTGCGCCACTGTGCCGCGCAGAATTGTATAATGGTTTCCTCTGCCATAAACGCACCCGATATGTGCTTGGAATGTCCTGTTTGCCAGTTTGTTGACCTTCTGTGTTCCCCTCCTGCAGGGTTTAGTAGCCGCTGCTGTGGACGGAGAGGCCGGGACATCAGCGGCCATTGAGGGCGTCTAGGCCCCCCCCCCCCAACTGCTCGGTGTGTGAGCAGAGCTTCAAGGGGCTGAGCTTCAATGGAGGACCACATGACGGGGCACAACAAGGAGAAGCGTTATGAGTGTGACGTGTGTGGCAAGGCCTGCCAGAGCCCGAGCTATCTGGAGATTCACCGGCGGGTGCACACGGGAGAACGCCCCTTCGACTGCTCAGACTGCGGCAAGAGCTTCAAGACGGCGAATCATCTGGAGATCCACCGGTGGGTGCACACGGGCGAGAAGCCCTATGGCTGCTCCACATGCGGCAAGAGCTTTGCCCTGTTGTCGAGGCTGCGGGATCACCAGCGGGTGCACAGCAGTGAGCAGCCGTTCAACTGCTCCGACTGCGGCAAAGGCTTCAAGTCATCGCCAGAGCTGAAGCAGCACAGGCTTGTGCACACCGGGGAGCGGCCCTACACCGCGCCCTTACGCAAGGCTTCACCTCCCCCAGCAACTGATAAGCACCAGAGCACCCGCACCGGCGAGCGTCCCTACACCTGTGCCCAGAGCGGCAAGGGCTTCACCTCCTCCGCCAGACTGCTGGAGCACCAGCGCACCCACACTGGCGAGCGCCCCTACACCTGCGCCCAGTGCGGCAAGGGCTTCAAGCAGTCTAGTCACGTGCTGCAGCACCAGCGCACCCACACCGGCGAGCGTCCCTACATCTGCGCCCAGTGCGGCAAGAGCTACACCTCCTCCAGCGGCATGCTGGATCACCAGCGAACCACACCGGCGAGCGACCCTACACCTGTGCCCATTGCGGCAAGGGCTTCATCCGCTCGAGGACAGCCTGATTAAGCACCAGCGGACCCACCCGGCGAGCGCCCCTTCATCTGCGCCCAGTGCGGCAAAGACTTTCACCCAGTCTAGTCACGTGCTGGAGCACAGCGAACCCACACCGCCGAGCGCCCCTACATCTGCGCCCAGTGTGGCAAGGGCTTCACCCAGTCCAGCAGCCTACTGAGGCACCAGCGAACCCACACCGGCGAGCGCCCCTACACCTGCGCCCAGTGCGGCAAGGGCTTCATCCAGTCCAGCAACATGATGAAGCACCAGCGCACCCACACCGGCGAGCGCCCTACACCTGCGCCCTTGCGGCAAGGGCTTCACCCAGTCTACCCCTGCTGTTACACCAGCGCACCCACACCGCGAGCGCCCCTACACCTGCGCCCAGTGCGGAAACGGCTTCACCCAGTCCCCACCTGCTGAAGCACCAGCGGAAGCACACCCGCGCCACCCCGTCACCAGCCGTGCGAGAGCCCTTTGCCCTGTCGCCCAGTGTGTGACACCAGTGGCCAGCCCACACGGCAGCTGCTGACATTACACTCGCGGTTCGACCCGTCACCACCGGCGGTGCGCCCAGTGTGTGCTTCGCCCAGTCCTATGCTGTGCTGGTACCAGCTGTGCACCGGTGCGGGCAGTGCACCGTGTTGAGAGCAACTTGTCCAGCCAGTGGTGTGAGTGTCACCAGTGTGTGTGCTCGGGCCGGAGTGTGACGGCAGTTCACCGCGGGGGTTGGGCACTGGCGGACCCAGCCCGCGCGCTCCCACTGTGACAAGAGCGCATGGGGGTCGCGGGAGCACCAGCGGATGCACACCGGAGAGAGACCCTTTGTGTGCGCTGAATGTGGCAAGTGTTTCACTTGCATGTCCAGCCTGTGGCAGCATCGGCGTACCCACAGTGGTGAGCATCCCTTCCCCTGCCCGTCCTGTGGTAAGGGCTTCACCCGCCTTGACCAGCTGCTGGAGCACCGGCGAGTCCACACCGGCCAACTTCGGTGGGCCCCTTCACCTACCCGCTCTGTGGCAAGGCCTTTGCCCACTCCTCCAGCCAGCTGGCACACTGCCACGTGGATAGATAGGAGCTGTTTATGTAGACACAAATGCTGGAAGGAATGGGTAACGTTTAGGGTCATTTTTTCATTCACCCATTCCTTCTCTCCAGAGATGCTGCCTGGCCGCTGAGTTACTCCAGCATTTTGTGTCTTTTTTAAACAAGCATCTGCAGTTGCTTGTTCTAATCCATTCTGGTTAACCATCTCTGCACCTTCCCCAAAGCCTCCACATTAGTCCTGTAATGAAATGACCAAAACTGTATGCAATACTCCAAATGCTAACTGACCATGTCCCTTAAAGCTGCACATATACATTCCTCTCTCTCCCCTCTCCCCACACTTTCCCCCCACTCGTACACAAATTCTCTCCACTTCACCCTCTCGTGCCCCCCTCCTCTCTCTCACACTCCCTCTCTCGCTCCCTAACTCACACACTCCTCTCTCGCTCCCTAGCTCACACACCCTCTCTCCCTCTCTTACACACTCCCTCTCTCGCTCCATCCCTCTCACACTCCCTCTCTCACATGCACACACACACACACCCTCTCTCTCTCTTGCTCTCTCTCACACACACTTTCTCACACACACACACACTTTCTCTCACGCACACTCACGCACACACACACTCACACCAAACACCTCTGCTCGGTTTGAAATAACCAACCTGATCTCCTGGTGGCTCAGCACTTCAACTCCCCCTCCCATACTGAATCCTACCTTTCTGTCCTGGGCCTCCTCCATGGCCAGAGTGAGGCCCACCGTAACTTGGAGGAGCAGCACCTCATATTTCGCTTGGGCAGTTTGCAACTCGGCGGTATGAACATTGACTTCTCTAATTTCAGGTAATCCCTACCAATATCCTATAGCGGAGCAAGATAGGCCACTCCTGCGAAATGCAATGGGCTGACCGTGTAGTAGCAATGGAGCGGAACCATGGGTCTTTTGTTGTCCATTTCAGTAACCCGGACCCGAACCTGACCCGCAGTGTAATCAACGTTGCGGGAGAACAGTTGTGTGTGTGATATAGAGTTAGTTCATAATTCTGTTTGTTCATATTCGGTTAATTCCATCCCTCTCTTCACAGAGAGGGGGAGTGAAAGAGAAGTGGAGAGAAAGAGGGGGCGAGAGAGGGGGGAGAGGGAGAGGGGGATTGAGAGGCAGGGCTGCCAACTCCCTGCATTGAGCGTGAGAATTACGCATTTCACCAAATTCTCACGTTGATCACAAATTTCTCTCGCTCTGTTGTGAGAAATTCTGTGATCAACGAAAATTAAAAAACTCATATCAACGTGCATGGCCGCGGGTGTTGGAAAGCAGAAGCAGCGGCGGGGACAGATGCAGACGGGGAGCGGGGCTGGCGAGTGTTTGCCGGGCTGGCGAGTCGCTCACTGCAGCTCCGGCCATGGAGCAGCCTCAGTGAAAGATTCCCGGGCCGTCGGAGGCGTCGAAGCGTTGCGCCGCTGCCGTGAGAGTCTCTGTGCCGAATTTGCCCAGGTGACCGGCATGGATCAGGCTGCGGCTCGGTGCATCCTGGAGGACAACCAGTGGCTGCTGGAAGTAAGTACCAAGCACTGGGTAGATACGGTGGAAGATAGTGGACTTCAAATGGGGGTGGTTGGTGAAAGCATCCTGCTTGCCTGCTAGATTTTCACTTAATGTAACTGCAGGAAAAATGTTGCCGATGTTGGGGGCGTTCAGAACCATGGGTCACAGTTTAAGAATAAAGAGGGGTCCAGTTAGGACTCAGATGAGAACAAACTTTCTTCACGCAGAGAGTTGTGAATCTGTGGCATTCTCTGCCACAGAAGGCAGTGCAGGCCAATTCACTGGATGTTTTCAATAGAGAATTACATTTAATTCTTGGGGCTAACGACATCAAGGGATGTGGGGAAAAAACAGGAAAGAGGTACTGATTTTAAATGAATAGCCATGATCATATTGAATGGCAGTGCTGGCTCGAAGGGCCGATGGGCCATTCAGCCCTTCGAGCCTGCACCGCCATTCAATATGATCATGGCTGATCATCCAACTCAATATCCTGTACCTGACTTCTCTCCATACCCCCTGATCCCTTTAGCAACAAGGGCCACATCTAACTCCCTTTTAAATATAGCCAACGAACTGGCTTCTGTGGCAGAGAATTCCAGAGATTCACCACTGTGTGTGAAAAATGTTTTCCTCATCTCGGTCCTAAAAGATTTCCCCCTTATCCTTAAATTGTGACCCCTTGTTCTGGACTTCCCCAACATCGGAAACAATCTTCCTGCATCTAGCCTATCCAACCCCTTAAGAATTTTGTAAGTTTTACAAACCGAGTCTATCCAGTCTTTCTTCATATGAAAATCCTGACATCCCAGGATTCAGTTTGGTGAACCTTCTCTGTACTCCCTCTATGGCAAGAATGTCTTTCCTCAGACCAAAACTGTACGCAATACTCCAGGTGTGGTCTCACCAAGACCCTGTACAACTGCAGTAGAACCTCCCTGCTCCTATACTCAAATCCCTTTGCTATGAATGCTAACATACCATTCGCCTTCACTGCCTGCTGCACCTGCATGCCTACTTTTAATGACTGCTGTACCATGACACCCAGGTCTCATTGCATCTCCCCTTTCCTAATCGGCCACCATTCAGATAACAGTCTACCTTCCTGTTTTTGCCACCAAAGTGGATAACCTCACATTTATCCATATTATACTGCATCTGCCATGCATTTTCCTACTCACGCAGCCTATCCAAGTCACCTTGCAGCCTCCTAGCATCCTCCTCACAACTAACACTGCCCCCCAGCTCGTGTCATCCTCAAACTTGGAGATGGTGCATTCAATTCCCTCGTCCAAATCATTAAAATATATCGTCCATAGCTGGGGTCCCAGCACTGAGCCTTGCGGTACCGCACTAGTCACTGCCTGCCATTGTGAAAAGGACCCGTTTACTCCTACTCTTTGCTTCTTGTCTGCCAGCCAGTTCTCTATCCACATCAATACTGAACCCCCAATACCATGTGCTTTAAGTTTGTATACTAATCTCTTATGTGGGTCCTTGTCGAAAGCCTTCTGAAAGTCCAGATATAACACATCCACTGGTTATCCCTTATCCACTCTACTAGTTACATCCTCGAAAAATTCAGTAAGATTTGTCGTACATGATTTACCTTTCATAAATCCATGCTGACTTTGTCCAATGATTTCACCACTTTCCAAATGTGCTGCTATTCCGTCTTTAATAACTGATTCTAGCAGTTTCCCCACTACCGACGTTAGACTAATTGGTCTGTAATTCCCCGTTTTCTCTCTCCCTCCCTTTTTAAAAAGTGGGGTTACATTAGCTACCTTCCAATCCTCAGGAACTACTCCAGAATCTAAAGAATTTTGAAAAATTATCACTAATGCATCCACTATTTCTGGGGCTACTTCCTTAAGTACTCTGGGATGCAGCCTAACTGGCCCTGGGGATTTATCGGCCTTTAATCCATTCAATTTACCTAACACCACTTCCCGGCTAACCTGGATTTCACTCCGTCCTCCATCTCATTTGACCCCCAGTCCCCTGCTAGTTCCGGCGGATTAGTTTATGTCTTCCTTAGCGAAGACAGAACCAACGTAGTTATTCAATTGGTCTGCCATGTCCTTGTTCCCCATGATCAATTCATCTGTTTCTGACTGCAAGGGACCTACATTTGTTTTAACTAATCTTTTTCTCTTCACATATCTATAAAAGCTTTTGCAGTCAGTTTTTATGTTCCCTGCCAGTTTTCTTTCATAATCTATTTTCCCTTTCCTAATTAAGCCCTTTGTCCTCCTCTGCTGGTCTCTGAATTTCTCCCAGTCTTCTGGTAGGCTGCTTTTTCTGGCTAATTTGTACACTTCATCTTTTGTTTTGATACTATCCCTGATTTCCCTTGTTATCCACGGTTGCACTACCTTCCCTGATTTATTTTTTTTCCAAACTGGGATGAACAATTGTTGTAGTTCATCCATGCAATCTTTTAATGCCTTCTATTGCATATCCACCGTCAACCCATTAAGAATCAATTGCCAGTCTATCTTGGCCAATTCACATCTCATACCCTCAAAGTTACCTTTCTTTAAGTTCAGGACCCTTGTTTCTGAATTAACTGTCACACTCCATCCTAATGAAAAACTCAACCATATTATGGTCACTCTTGCCCAAGGGGCCACGCACAACAAGACTGCTAACTAACCCTTCCTCATTACTCAATACCCAATCTAGAATAGCCTGCTCTCTCGTTGGTTCCTCTACATGTTGGTTTAGAAAACTATCCCGCATACATTCTAAGAAATCCTCTTCCTCAGCACCCTTGCCAATTTGATTCACCCAATCAATATGTAGATTGAAGTCACCCATTATAACTGTTTTACCTTTGTTGCACGCATTTCTAATTTCCTGTTTGATGCCATCCCCAACTCCACTACTACTGTTAGGTGGCCTGTACACCACTCCCAATAGAGTTTTCTGCCCCTTAGTGTTTCGCAGCTCTACCCATATCGATTCCACATCCTCCAAGCTAATGTCCTTCCTTTCTATTGCGTTAATCTGCTCTCTAACCAACAACGCTACCCCACCTCCTTTCCCTTTCTGTCTATCCCTCCTGAATATTGGATATCCCTGGATGTTCAGCATCAGCCTTGGTCACCCTTGAGCCATGTCTCCGTGATCTATGCTTGAGTATATGGCAATAAAACTCGATCACTTGATTTTGAAGCATGCATGCATGGTGGAGGTATAATGTAGTCATAGAGTGATACAGTGTGAAAACAGGCCCTTCGGCGCAACTTGCCCACACCCACCAACATGTCCCAGCTATGCCACCTGCTTTTGGTCCATACCTCCAAACCTGTCCTATCCATGTATCAGTCTAACTTTTTCTTAAAAGTTGGGATGGTCCCTGCCTCAACTACCTCCTCTGGAAGCTTGTTCCATACACCCATCACCCTTTGTGTGGATAAAGGTACCCTTTAAAAAGTTACCTCTTAAAAATACTTCATACAAAAAACATTGAAATCATACTTCTACAGTGCACTAAAACATGATTTTAATACATCAAATTTCAAAAGGTTCATATCCTGGGAGGGGGGACACCCTTCTTCCACACCCTTTCCCCACTCGGTTGCTCCACTCCCTCACCGGATACCCCAAGGCCAGTGATCAGTGATCAACTCTAACCCAATGTTGGCAGCCCTGATATATGGCAGGGCAAGATTCAGTATTTTAGACAGAGACAGAGAGAATGAGCTGGAGGGACATTTTGGGTCAAGTCAAGTCACGCTAGAATTTTGAAGATTGAGGGGGATCTCAAGTTTATTGTCATGTGTCCCTGATAGGACAATTAAATTATTGCTTTGCTTCAGCACAACAGAACATAATCGGCATTGACTACAAAACACATGAATAAATAAACTGATAAAGTGCAAATAACAAATAATGGGTTATTAATATTGTCGAGTGTTGTCCGAGCCATGTTTAATATCCTGATGGCTGTGGGGAAGTAGCTATAGGGAGGTTTCACGGCAGTCGGGTCACGACCCATGACCCGTACTGTTGCTACGCTACTCCAAATGGATTACACGCGATGAACTGCAGGTAGGCACTTACCATTGTTTCCAGCGTAGCGGGCCCGTTAAAACCCGCTGAAATTGTCAATTTTTGCGCTGTAAATATATATGGAAATCGGGATAAGTGTGTGAGACATTTAGCCTACTTCAGAATTCCAAAAGTGAGGAGAAATGACGGTAGATAGAAGCGAAAGCTGAAGGGACAACAACAGACAGAGTGCTTGGCGAACATTGGCCGTTTGCTCACTGCATTTCATCAACTAAGGTGTTTTTTCTTGATTCCTTTGGCATCTTAAAAAGTTTCAGAAGTGATAAATCTGGCTGTAATTTTTTTAAATCGGTCATGGTTCCCGTGGGTTTTTACATACAAAATGAAAACGCATCTGAAGAAAAATTTACAGCCAGATGTATCACTTCTGAGAATGTTTAGATACCAAAGGAATCAAGAAAAAACGTAAATAATGCCTGACTTAATACCATAATTATTAAGTATGCGGATGATACCACCATCCTGGGCCTCATCAAGGGGGTGGGGGGACGAGTCGGGCTACAGGAGTCTGGTGAACGACATTCTTGCCTCTGGTGAGGTGAACGACCTAAGCCTCAACACAGACAAGACAAGAGAAATAATAATGGACCAGATAAATTCCACCCCCCCCCCCCCCCCTGCAGCCCCTTATCATCAAGGGGGCTGTGGTGGAGAGGGCTGACAGTTACAGATACCTGGGATTACAAGTAACATCAGATCTGAACTGGACTTTGAACACTGCAGCCACAGTGAAAAAAGCCCAGCAGAGACTGTACTTCATCAGGCTGCTCAGAAAAGCTGGTCTGCACTGTCGCCCTCTCACCCAGGTCCACAAAGGACTGATAGAGAGCATCCTCACCACAGGCATCACGGTGTGGTATGGAAACACCACACAGGCAGAGAGGAAGGCTCTGCAAAGAGTCATAAAGACTGCAGGGAGGATTATCAGAACGGAACTCCCCTCCATGGACACAATCTACACACCGCTGTCAAAAAAGAGCAGAGAGAATCATCAGAGACACACTACATCCAGCTCACTCCCTGCTCAAACACAAAAACTGCACATACAACCTCAGGCACAGATGAGCGGACAGCATCGCCACTAACAGAACACGCTTTTTTAAGTGCTTATTCCCTGCCACAGTGAGACTCTTGGCCAAAACAAAATGAACTGATGTCCTGATATAGGGTTTGTGCAAGTTACAATGCTCTCACTTTCCCCTTTATATAGGGTTTTAGGCACTTTTTTTTTCTAGAGAAGTATATGTTTTTATAGATTATGTGTCTTTCTGTGTGTCTTTCTAATTTGACTCGACTCTGAACAACCGCACAAGAGTTCCTATGCGTGTAAGCACAAATGGCAAATAAAGTTTTTTGACCTTTGACTTGATGAAATGCAATGAGCAAACGCGATAATTCCCAATATTTACAATTCCGATATCTGCACTGCCAATGTTTACCAAGCACTTTAGCTGCTGTTGTCCCTTCAGTTCTCGCTTCTCTATACCTTAATTTCGCTTCACTTTTGGAATTCTAAAGTTGGGTACATGTCTCTCACACTTACCCCGACTCCCACAATTTTTTTCAGGGCAAAAATGTAACATTTTGGCGGTTTTTAACAGGTAAGAAAGTACGCGTTTTTCGCATTAATAACATATACCGGAAGTGACGGATGTCCTCCAGATGGATTTAGCGGCTCCGTGCGTCGACCCTTCTGACCCAGTGACCTCTCGTGTAACCCCCCCCCCCCCCCTATTCCTGAACCTGGTCGTTGCAGTCTTCAGGCTCCTGTACCTTCCACCTGAATGTAGCAGGGAGATGAGTGTGTGGCCAGGATGGTTATAGAAACTTACAAAATTCTTAAGGGGTTGGACAGGCTAGGTGCAGGAAGATTGTTCCCGATCTTGGGGAAGTCCCGAACTAGGGGTCACAGATTAAGGATAAGGGGAAAATCTTTTAGGACCTAGATGAGAAAATAATTTTTTTTACACAGAGATTGGTGAATCTGGAATTCTCTGCTACAGAAGGTAGTTGAGGCCACAGTTCATTGGCTATATTTAAGAGGGAGTTAGATTTAGCCCTTGTGGCTAAAGGGATGAGGGGGTATGGAGAGAAGGCAGGTACAGGATACTGAGTTGGATGATCAGCCATGATCATATTGAATGGCGGTGCAGGCTCGAAAGGCCGAATGGCCTCTACTCCTGCACCTATTTGCTATGTCTATGTTTCTAAGTAAGTCACATTTAAAAAACAACTGTCATTGGCCAAAGTGCTTTACATTTCAGATTAAGATTCAGATTCAACTTTATTGTCATTGTGCAGTGTACAGTACAGAGACAACGAAATGCAGTTTGCATCTCCCTAGAAGCGACATAAATGTGAGCATAAATAAATCTATTTACGTGCATATAGTCATAGTACTTTCTTTCCTGGTGGGAGGAGTGTCCGGGCGGGGGGGGGGGGGGGGGGGGCGATTGGCAATCACTGAGGTACAGTGTTGAGTAATGTAACAGCCGCCAGGAAGAAGCAGTTCGTGGACCTGCTGGTCCGGCAACGGAGAGACCCACGCCGGCGAGCGCCCGTTCATCAGCGCCCAGTGCGGCAAGGGCTTCACCCACTCCTGCAAGCTGCTGTCCCACCAGTGGAAGCACACCGGCGACCGTCCCGTCCCCAAACCAGTGTGTGGACAGCGTTTTGCCATGGCCTTCCATGCCCTGTCTCACCAGCGCGTGCACACCAGTGGCCAGCCCTACGACTGCTCGTACTGCGGTGAGGAGTTCGACAGCTCACGGGGGTTGCGGCAGCACCGGTGGGCCCACGCCGGCGAGCAGCTGCTCCCACTGTGACGAGAGCACGGGGGCTTCGGGAGCACCAGCGGATACACACTGGAGAGAGACCCTTTGTGTGCGCTGAGTGTAGCAAGGGTTTTACCCGCTTGTCCAGCCTGTGGCAGCACCGGCGTACCCACAGCGGTTAGCGTCCTTTCCCCTGCCCATCCTGTGGTAAGGGCTTCACCTGCCTTGACCACATGCCGAGTCCACACCGGCCAGCGCCCCTTCACTTGCCCGCTCTGTGGCAAGGCCTTTGCCCGCTCCTCCAGCCTCCAGGCACACCGCCATGTGGATAGATAGGCGCTGTTTATGTAGACGCAAAATGCTGTAAGGAATGGGTAATGTTTAGGGTCATTTCTTCAATCACCTATTCCTGCTCTCCAGAGATGCTGCCTGTCCCGCTGAGTTACTCCAACATTTTGTGTCCTTTTTTGTAAACCAGCATCTGCAGTTCCTTGTTTTTAATCCATTCTGGTTAACCATCTCTGCACCTTCCCCAAAGCCTCCACATCAGTCCTGTAATGGAATGACCAGAACTGTATGCAATACTTCAAATGCTACCTGACCAATGTCCCTTAAAGCTGCACATATACATTCCTCTCTCTCCCCTCTCCCCACACTTTCCCCCCACTCGTGCACGCATTCTCTCCACTTCACCCTCTCGTGCCCCACTCCTCTCTCTCACACTCCCTCTCTCCCTCTCTCACACTCCCTCTCACACACTTCCTCTCTCGCTCTCTCTCACACACTCCCTCTCTCACATGCACACACACACCCTATCGTGTCCCCCTCCTCTCTCTCACACTCCCTCCCTCGCTCCCTATCTCACACACTCCCTCTATCACATGCACACACACATCCTCTCTCTTGCTCTCTCTCACACACACTTTCTCGCTCACGCGCACACACATCCTCTCTCTTGCTCTCTCTCACACACACTTTCCCTCCCACGCACACACACGCACACACACCAAACACCTCCGCTCGGTCTGCTTTAACCAACCTGATCTCCCGGTGGCTCAGCACTTCAACTCCCCCTCCCATTCTGAATCCTACCTTTCTGTCCTGGGCCTCCTCCATGGCCAGAGTGAGACCCACCGTAAATTGGACGAGCAGCACCTCATATTTCGCTTGGGCAGTTTGCAACCCAGCGGTATGAACATTGACTTCTCTAATTTCAGGTAATCCCTACCAAATATCCTATAGCGGAGCAAGATAGGCCACTCCTGCGAAATGCAATGGGCTGACGTGTAGTAGCAATGGAGCGGAACCTGGGTCTTTTGTTGTCCATTTCAGTAACCGGACCCGACCGGACTCGCAGTGTAATCAACGTTGTGGGGGAACAGTTTGTGTGTGATATAGCGTTAGTTCATAATTCTGTTCGTTCATAATTCTGTTAATTCAGATTCAGATTCAAACTTTATTGTCATTATGCAGTGTACAGTACAGAGACAGCGAAATGCAGTTAGCATCTCCCTAGAAGAGCAACATAATATATGGGCAATAAATAAATGTATTTAAATGCATACAGTCATAGTAGTGCAATTATTTTTTTCCTGGTGGGTGGAGTGTCTCCGAGGGGGGGGGGGGGTCATTGGCAGTCACCAAGGTACATTGTTGAGTAGTGTGACAGCCGCAGGGAAGAAACTGTTCCTGGACCTGCTGGTCCGGCAACGGAGAGACCTGTAGCGCCTCCCGGATGGTAGGAGGGTAAACAGTCCATGGTTGGGGTGAGAGCAGTCCTGGGCGAAGCTGAGCGCCCTCCGCAGACAACGCTTGCTTTGCACAGACTCAGTGGAGGAGAGCGAGGAACCGGTGATGCTTTGGGCAATTTTCACCACCCTCTGCAGTGCTTTCCAGTCGGAGACAGAGCAGTTGGCATACCATACTGTGATACAGTTGGTAAGGATGCTCTCGATGGTGCAGCGGTAGAGGTTCACCGGGATCTGGGGAGACAGATGGACCTTTCGTCTCCTCAGGAAGAAGAGACGCTGGTGAGCCTTCTTGATCAGAGTTGAGGTATTGTGGGTCCAAGAGAGGTCATCGGAGATGTTGACCCCCAGAAACCTGAAGCTGGAAACACGTTCCACCTCCGTCCCGTTAATGTGGATGGGGGTGTGCGTGCCGCCCCTAGACTTCCTGAAGTCTACAATGAGCTCCTTGGTCTTCTTGGAGTTAAGGGCCAGGTTGTTGCCAGCGCACCATGCTGCTGGGCACTGGACCTCCTCCCTATAGGCCGACCAATCATTGTCGCTGATGAGGCCAATCGCCGTTGTACATCTGCATACTTGATCATGGTGTTAGTACCATGTACAGGTGTGCAGTCGTAGGTGAAGAGGGAGTAGAGGAGGGGGCTCAGCACACAGCCCAGCGGAACGCCGGTGTTCAGGGTGAGGGTTGAAGAGGTGTGCTTGTCTAACCTAACAGACTGGGGTCTGTTGGTTAGAAAGTCCAGTATCCAGTTACAGAGGGGGGGGTCGATGCCCAGGTTACCAAGTTTGGTGATCAGTTTAGAGGGTATAATGGTGTTGAATGCTGAGCTGCAATCGATGAACAGCATTCTTATGTAAGTGTCTCTGTTGTCGAGGTGGGAGAGGGCGGAGTGAAGTGCCGTTGAGATGGCACCCTCCGTACTCCTGTTCTTGCGGTAGGCAAACTGATAGGGGTCCAGTGTGGGAGGTAGGCAGCCTTAGAGGTGTGCCAGGACCAGCCTCTCGAAGCACTCGGTGATGATGGGAGTAAGTGCAACCGGGCGGAAGTCATTGAGGCTTGCCGCAGTGGAGTGTTTTGGCACTGGCACGATGGAGGTGGTTTTAAGGCACGTGTGGCAAATGCTTGGGCAAGTGACAGGTTGAAGATGTAAGTCCAGACGTCTGTCAGCTGCGCAGCACAGGCCCTGAGGATGCGCCCGGGGATGCTGTCTTGTTAATTCTTGTTAAAGAATAAAATGTTCATAAAATTTGACTGGTAATTTTTGATGTTTTTTAAATCATTTCTTTTTAAATGGCTCATATGCTGTGTTTGAGGTGATGTTTGTATTATACTTGCACTCTGCAATTCATTCATCTAATCACACTGTTCACAACTGCAGTATTTGGGAAAATAATAGCAATAAGAAGATTCCAGTTCCTATCGCCCTGGAATGTTACGTAATGGTTTTGTGTCTATGGAGTTGTTTCTCAACAATAAAATGGGTCTGGTCTTCCTAATAGCCAGAGAGTGGAATGAGATCTGTCTGTAATGGTGGGGTTATCTAAATTAAGTATTTCACAAAATTGAATTTGTTTTTTAGCAAGATTTACAAATGATATATAACTTAAGGATGGTTTTATTCAGCGAGCATACAACCGATTAGATTGTGCTGGAAAGAACACACATACATGAATGTGATATATATGTATATAATAATTTAACACACACATTTACATTTCTTCCGATTTTTATATTCAATTATGAACTTTATTTCAGACTAGACAAGGGATAACATTAAATAAAAAACATTGTAAACCTCCCCGCAACTTCACTCTGGTGTCTCACCCGTGCTGATCCAGGCCAGACTCCCCGCACGCTATGGAAGGAACATCTTTTCGCTTTTATTGTGATTCATTTCTCTTTTTAACAAATGTGACGTTTTTAACGTAATGTGTCGTTACCTGATAACGACACATTAGCAGCATATGGCACCAATATTGCACCAACCAACTCAATTTTAAACAATTCATAATAGAAATCCATTAACATGGTTAACACTTTATTTCTGACATGCATAGTAATATTTACATAATTCACATTATTCTGTGCGCGAGATATACAGGGTAGCTGTGTTCAGTATATCAGCTAAACTGCAGTTGTTTAAAGTGCTTTATAAATAAAGTTATTATTATTATTATAACCAGTGAAAGTGATGTACAATTCAACGTATGTAACACAATGATAGCCCCACCCCTGCTACACCAAAGAGCAAAACGTCCAACGTAGATACAATAATAAAGAAATCGCCATTTGCCTTGTTTTGCGCAGCTAACAAATCACAATTTCACACAATGTACATAAGATGGCAGTTATTTGTCAAATACTCCACATTTCAGTGTAGGAGATCATGCCGGCGAGTATTCTGGACACACTGTCGACATCTGAAATTACAGAAAATATCATGCAGTCAATATGTTCTTATTCTGCATTAAATAGCAGAGGTAGAAAGAAAATGCCCTCGAGAAGATTTTTACAAGGATGTTGCCATGAGGCAACTAGTAATCCTGCACCTATTCCAGCACCATCGAAATGGCGTCAAATTGGGAAAAGGGGAAGTACAACTGGATCTGCGGTTCCTTGTACATCAGTCTATTAAAGTAAGCATGCAGGTACAGCAGGCAGTGAAGAAAGCGACTGGCATTTTGGCCTTTATATCAAGAGGAATCGAATATTGGAGCAAAGAGGTCATTCTGCAGTTGTACAAAGCCCTAGTGAGACAACACCTGGAGTATTGTGTACAGTTTTGGTCCCTTAACATGAGGAAGGACATTCATGCTATTGAGAGAGTGCAGCGTAGGTTAACATGGTTAATTCTCGGGATGGTGGGACTATCATGCTGAGAGAATGGAGCAGCTGGGATTGTACACTCTGGAGTTTAGAAGGATTAGTGGGCATCTTATTGAAACATATAAGATTGTTAAGGGCTTGGACACACTAGAGGCAGTAAACACGTTCCTGATGTTGGGGGAGTCCAGAACCAGGGGCCACACACACAGTTTAAGCATAAGGGGTCGGCCATTTAGAACGGAGACGAGGAAATACTTTTTCTCACAGAGAATGGTGAGTCTTGGTTCTTGGTTTCTTGGTCCTCTAAAATATTTCAAATGGAATTTAAACTGGAGGTGGAATTCTCTGTCTCAGAGGGCGGTGGAGGCAGGTTCTTTGGATGCTTTCAAGAGAGAGCTAGATAGGGCTCTTAAAGATAGCGGAGTCAAGGGATATGGGGAGAAGGCATGATCGGGGAACTGATTGTGGATGATCAGCCATGATCACATTGAATGGCGGTGCTGTCTCGAAGGGCCGAATGGCCTACTCCTGCACCTATTTTCTATGTTTCTATACAATCGACATCCCGGCAACCGTGTGCCTGTAGTCACCTAATTGCCTGTAGTCGCCTAAAAAATTGCCTAAGTGGGACAGGCCGTTTATAGTTGATGACTGCAGTTACCATGGAAGAGTGATGGAGAGTGCTCAAGGCTAGAGTTTGGGTATCAGTTGTGCTGACTGCTTCATTCTCCTTGGATGTTGGTGGAAGGTCACTCGTATTTTACTCGGCTTGCTTAACTTCTGAACTCTTGCTTTCCACAGAGGAGATCAATAACTTGAAAACTGAGTTGGACAAATATGGAATACAGATGCCCTTCTTTAGTAAGATCGGTGGAATCTTGGCCAATGAACTTTCAGTCGATGAAGCAGCAGGTAAGGTACAACACAGAACAGTACAGGGCGGTATGGGTCGGCGCAGCGGTAGAATTGCTGCATCAGAGCGCCAGAGACCCGGGTTCGATCCTGACTGCAGGTGCTGTCTGTACGGAGTTTGTATGTTCTCCCTGTGACCTGTGTGGGTTTTCTCCAGGATCTCCGGTTTCCTCCCACATTCCACAGATGTGCTGTTTTATATGTGGATTGGCTTCGGTAAAGATGGCCCAGTGTGTGGGATCGTGCTAGTGTACATGGTGATCGCTGGCCGGCGTGGACAGAAGGGCCTGTTTCCATGCTGCATCTAAACTAAACTAGAGGCACCTCACATTTGACACGTGCTTGATTTACATGCATTTAGAATAAACCGCTTGTCTAATCACTACCGAAGTTTCATTTACTCGCTCATATTTTCTGAATAACGCTTACATTTCTGCCTGGCGCGTGTGGCAGCATTGGAGCTTGTGGCAGCATTGGAGCTTGTGTGGCAGCATTGGAGCTTCTGTGGCAGCATTGGAGCTTGTGTGGCAGCGTTGGCATTGTGTGACAGCATTGGAGCTTGTAGCAGCATTGGAGCTTGTGTGGCAACGTTGGAGCTTGTGTGGCAACATTGGAGCTTGTGTGGCAGCGTTGGAGCTTGTGTCAGCATTGGAGCTTGTGGCAGCGTTGGCGCTGTGTGGCAGCATTGATGCTTGTGGCAGCATTGGAGCTTGTGGCAGCATTGGAGCTTGTGTGGCAGCATTGGCACGTGTGTAGCAGCGTTGGCGCTGTGTGGCCGCATTGGAGCTTGTGGCAGCATTGGAGCTTGTGTGGCAGCGTTGGAGTGTGTAGCAGCGTTGGCGCTGTGTGGCCGCATTGGAGCTTGTGGCAGCGTTGGCGCGTGTGTGGCAGCGTTGGAGTGTGTGGCAGCTTTGGCGCTTGTGGCAGCATTGGAGCTTGTGGCAGCATTGGCGCTTGTGGCAGCATTGGAGCTTGTGGCAGCATTGGCACTGTGTGGCAGCATTGGAGCTTGTGGCAGCGTTGGCGCTTGTGGCAGCATTGGCGCTTGTGGCAGCGTTGGCGCTTGTGGCAGCATTGGAGCTTGTGGTAACATTGGAGCATCGGTTTGATTTGAGCGTTGTTTGATTTGCACGCTGCTTTTCAAGCACGTAATCCCGGCGTAAAATGCTTATTTCTCGTACAGCACAGGCCCTTCGGCCCACAATGTCCGTCCTGAACACAATGTCCTGTTAAAAGATTTGGGTAGGCTGATAAATGTTGTTTTATTTCTAAATCTTAAAGCAAAATACAAACCGGCAGGAATATTCTCCGAAGATGGTCTTCCGTTTATTCAATGGAGTTGTCAGTGAAATGCTTTGTTTTTTGTACAACTTGGAAAAAAACATAAAGCAGACCTCACTGGCACGGGGGCACAGCGCTAGAGTTGCTGCCTCGCAGCGCCAGAAACCCGGGTTCAGTCCTGACTGCTGGTACTATCTGTATGGAGTTTGCACGTTCTCCCCATGATCTGTGTGGGTTTTCACCGGGTGCTCCGGTTTCCTCCTGCACTCCAAAGACTTGTAGGCTAATTTTCTAGGTGGGATCTCTGGATAAGGAATGGCATTCCATCTCTCCAAAGATGCCGTCTGTCCCGCTGAGTTACTCCAGTATTTTGTGTCTCTCATCGTGCTCAGTGGATGCGGCTGTGATCGCCATTAACGAGGCCATCGATCGAGGGCTTGTGGAGAAAACGCTGGTGACTCTGCGTAACCCCAGTACCATGCTGGTGAACCTTGTCGATAGTCTTGCCCAGGAAATTCTGTGCCGCTGTGGCCCACCGTGTCCGCGCTGACCAGCGATCACCGCACCCTTACACTATCCTACACCCACTAGGGGCAGTTTACGATTTACCATGCCAATCAACCTACAAACCTGTGCATCTTTGGAGTGTGGGAGGAAACCGGAGATCCTGGAGAAAACCCATGCAGGTCACGGGGAGAACGTGCAAACTCCGTACGGACAGCACCCAATCCAGCCAGTAGTCAGGATTGAGCCGCGGGTCACTGGTACAGGATACTGAGTTGGATGATCAGCCATGATCATATTGAATGGCGGTGCAGGCTCGAAGGGCCGAATGGCCTCTACTCCTGCACCTATTGTCTATGTTGATGTCACCGTGGCAACTATACAGCTATGCCGTCACGCTGCCCTTCTTTTCCTGGGCTCTTCTCCTGAGCAAATTATTCAGTGTCCGTTCTTGATGTAGAACGGTCAAGAAGCACCGAGCGAGCGGGCGGCATGGTGGCATAACAGTCGAGTTGCTGCCTCTCAGCACCACAGACCCGGCTTCCATCCTACATACGGGTGGACACAAAATGCTGCCGTAACTCAGTGGGTGAGGCAGCATCTCTTGACAGAAGGGAAAAGGATGGAGAGAGAGAGAAAGCAAAGGCTAAGGGGAAGTTAGGGAAGTTAATGTTCGTACCGCTGGGGTGCAAATTACCCAAGCGAAATATGAGGTGCTGTTCCTCCAATTTGCGCTGGGCCTCACTCTGACAATGGAGGAGGCCCAGGACAGAAAGGTCAGATTGGGAATGGGAGGGGGAGTTGAAGTACTGAGCCACCAGGAGATCAGGTAGGTAACCCGACTATGGGTGTTGTCTGTTTGGAGTTTGCATGTGCTCCCCGTGAACAAGTGGGGTTTCTCCAGGCGTTCTGCTTTCCTCCCACATCTCAAAGATGTCCAGGTTTGTAGGTTCTTTGTCTGGTAAAATACTAAATTGTCCTTAGTGTGTAGAATAGTGCTTTTGTACAGGGATCTCTGGTCGCTGAGGGCTCAGTGGTCTGATGGGTTGTTTCCACGCTGTATCTCTAAAGTCAAGTCTAAAGTCAATAAGTGAAAACATCTTCACTGTAGTGGAGTTTCAGTCTTCCTCTTGTCCTCCGTGTACTGGTGACCTCTTTGGAGATGCGTCCATTTCCCATCCTGTGTGCATGGCCAGGCCGTGTAGAGACTCTGCTTGAGGTTCACAGGGAACCCATTAAATCACCACAGGGTAGCACAGCGGTAGAGTTGCTGCCTCACAGAGATCCAGGTTCCATCCTAATTACGGGTGCTGTCTGTACCGTGTTTGGATGTTTGGCCCCGTGACCTGCGTGGGTTCTCTCTGGGTGCTCCGGTTTCCTCCCATATCCCAAAGACGTGCAAGTTTGTAGATGAATTGGCTTCAGTATATTGTCTCTAGTGTGTGTGTGCACCTGCAGTTCCCTGTGCCTCATAGAGTCATAGAGTGATACAGTGTGGAAACAGGCCCTTTGGCCCAACTCGCCCACACCGGCCAACAATGTCCCGGCTACCCTAGTCCCACTTGCCTGCGCTTGGTCCATAACCCTCCAAATCTGTCCAACTGTTTCTTAAACGATGGGATAGTCCCAGCCTCAACTACCTCCTCTGGCAGCTTGTTCCATACACCCACCACCCTCTCGGAATCCTATTAAATCTTTTCCCCCTCACCTTGAACCTTTGTCCTCTGGTCCTTGATTCCCCAACTCTGGGTAAAAGACTCTGTGCTGTACTGACTTGCCTGTTTGTTTATTCTTCAGTATAAAGCGGAGCTGACCGAGGGGAAGGGCGTGTACGAGGAGCTCTTGACTCACGCTGAAATTCAAGGCAATATTAACAAAGTCAATGGTAAGTACAGTGCTCTTTGTTGCCTGGCGGTAGGTACTGGCGTGAGGGTGAATGCTCATTGTGTAGAGAGGGGCAATGTTCTGGATCTCTGCCTGCAACACCCAACTGAGCTTTCAAAGGGGAGTTTAGTTTAGAGATACAGGGCAGAAACAGGTCCTTAAGCCCACCCTGTCCGCGCCGACCAGCGATCGTCCCACACACTAGCGCACCATCCAAAAATGTTGGAGTAACTCAGCGGGTCAGGCAGCATCTCCGGATCGCTGGTTTTCAGTCGGGACCCTTCTTCAGACCCAAAGCGAACCGAATCTTGACCAGAAATGTCACCCATTCCTTTTCTCATGATCTGCTGAGTTACTCCAGCATTCTATGTCTGTCTTCATTTTAAACCAGCATCTTCAGTTCCTTCCTACCTAACTCTAATAACAATAATACATTTTATTTATGGGCGCCTTTCAAGAGTCTAAAGGAAACCTTACAAAAATTTAGCAGGTAGAGGAAAAACATGTAAGGGGAATGAAATAAATAGTAGAGACATGACTAGTACACAAAGTAAAGGCAGAATTCAATACAAAACACAATATGAGGTAATTCATGCACAGATGAAAAGGGAGGGGGACGTGGGGCTAAGGATAGGCAGAGATGAAGAGATGGGTCTTGAGGTGGGACTGGAAGATGGTGAGGGACACGGAATTGCGGATCAGTTGGGGGAGGGAGTTCCAGAGCCTGGAAGCTGCCCTGGAGAAGGCTCTGTTCCCAAAACTGCGGAGGTTGGACTTGTGGATGGAGAGGAGACAGGCTGATGTGGATCTGAGGGACCGTGAGGGTTGGTAGGGGGAGAGGAGGTCAGTGAGATATGGGGGGGGCAGATGGTGGTGGGCTTTGTAGGTGAGGATCAGGATTTTGTAGGTGATCCGGTGGGAGATGGGAAGTCAGTGAAGTTGTTTGAGGACTGGAGTGATGTGATGCCAGGATTTGGTGTGGGTGATGAGTCGGGCGGCTGCGTTCTGGACCAGTTGGAGTCGGTTGATGTAGGTGGAGAAGAGAAGGAGAAGAGAGTTGCAATAGTCAAGTCGGGAGGAGATGAAGGCATGGATGAGTCTTTCAGCAGCGGGAGGTGTGAGAGAGGGTCTGAGTTTGGCGATGTTGCGGAGATGAAAGAAGGAGGTTTTAATGACATAGGTACACAAAATTGCTGGGGAAACTCAGCGGGTGCAGCAGCATCTATGGAGCGAAGGAAATAGGCGACGTTTCGGGCCGAAACCCTTCTTCAGACCGTCTGAAGAAGGGTTTCCTTCGCTCCATAGATGCTGCTGCACCCGCTGAGTTTCCCCAGCAATTTTGTGTACCTTCGATATTCCAGCATCTGCAGTTCCTTTTTGAACGGTTTTAATGACATGGCGGATGTGAGGCTCAAGGGAGAGGGTGGAATAAAAGATCACGCCAAGGTTGCGGGCCTGGGTAGATGGGGAGACAGTGGTGCTGTCGATGGTGAGAGTGGGGTTATTGATTTTTCTGAGTGTGGCTTTGGAGCCTATGAGGAGGAATTGGATAGACTCGGTTTGTACTCGCTAGAATTTAGAAGATTGAGGGGGGATCTTATAGAAATGTACAAAATTCATAAGGGGTTGGACAGGCTAGATGCAGGAAGATTGTTCCCGATGTTGGGGAAGTCCAGAACAAGGGGTCACAGTTTAAGGATAAGGGGGAAATCTTTTAGGACCGAGATGAGGAAAACATTTTTCACACAGAGAGTGGTGAATCTCTGGAATTCTCTGCCGCAGAAGGCAGTTGAGGCCAGTTCATTGGCTATATTTAGGAGGGAGTTAGATGTGGCCCTTGTGGCTAAAGGGATCAGGGGGTATGGAGAGAAGGCAGGTACAGGATACTGAGTTGGATGATCAGCCATGATCATATTGAATGGGGTGGGCCATTCGGCTCGAAGAGCCGAATGGCCTACTCCTGCACCTATTTTCTATGTTTCTATGAATTCTGTCTTATCGCTGTTGAGTTTGAGGAAGTTATGTTGCATCCAGGTTTTTATAGCTGACAAACAGGAGTTGATATGGGAGAGGGGGGGGGCGGGGGGGGGGGGGGGGCGGTTGTGGGGGGATTTGGTGCCGAGGTAGATCTGGGTGTCATCAGCGTAACAGTGGAAGTCCAGGTTGAAGTGGCGGAGTATCTGACCAAGGGGGAGGATGTAGATGATGAAGAGGAGGGGTCCGAGTACGGAGCCTTGGGGAACACCTTAAGTGACTGTGGCTGTAGCAGAGGTGTGAGATTCAAAATCCAAGTTGTGAGATTCAAAATCACAAACGCTTTTGAGACAAACTCAGGCAAAGAAGTGTTTTTATTAAGTTCATATTCTGCAGAATAGGTGCCTCTCCTTTGATGTCCCCTAGAGGCACACCGAGGATCGGGATGTCTTCTATCTTTATACATTTCTTTTCACTATTTTCAAACCCATTGAGCTTCTTCCAATCATAACATAAAACCCAGATTCCCACGAGAACTCTGGTCCATGCAGGACAATGCAAGGCCTTTAATGTATCGACTAGTTACTCTGTGCTGACAAATTCAATGACTAGGAGGTTCAGAAAAATCGGAGTGGACACCGGTGGCCAAGGAAAGATGCAGCCCACAATAGTCCATTGGTGACAAAGTTACAAAAGTATCAAACAGTCCTATCTGCACCCCCCCGCCCCCCCCCCCGCCCATTGCTCTCACCGGTCCACCTCTCTCTCAGTCCCTCCTTGCTCTGGGTTGACAGGTGGCACCATAACCCTACCATTAATGTTGTGTGGTACTTGCCTAGCCTGCAGCGCGCTCAATGTAACAAGTGACTTTTCCATTCTCAGTGCAAGCGGCTTTGGAGTATGTGGACGAGGCGCTGGAGAAGAGCGATGTGCAGGCACTCTACTCGGCTCTGCAGAGCCCAGCGCTGAACGTACACCAGGTGAACCGAGAGATCACGGAATGGTAAATGGACCAGCTCCTCATCGACCGCGAGCAGAAAGCACTGGTATTAAACCTTGCATTTTATTCATGTATTTGTCATGGACTCAGCACTTATCGGTAGCAAAGAAAGTGAACTCAACACTAGCATTTATTTCACGAGTGCTTGTATACAAAAACAGGGATGTAATGCTGAGGCTCCATAAGGCACTGGTCTGGCTGCATTTGGAGTACTGTGAGCAATTTTGGGCCCCCTATCTGAAGAAGGATGTGCTGGCTCTGGAGAGGGTCCAGAGGAGGTTTACAAGAATAAATCCCAGGAATGAATGGGTTAATATATGATGAGCGTTTGTCGGCACTGGGCCTGTACGTGCTGGAGTTTAGAGGAACGAGGGGGGGACCTCATTGAAACGTACCAAATAGCGAAAGGCCTGGATAGAGTGGATGTGAAGAGCATGTTTCCACTAGTGGGAGAGTCTAAGACTCGAGGTCAAAGCCTCAGAATTAATGGCCATTCTTATAGGAAGGAGATGAGGAGAAATGTCTTTAGTCAGAGGATGGTGAAATCCCTCTCATCCTTCTAAACTCCAGAGTATACAAGCTCAGCCGTTCCATTCTCTCAGCATGACAGTCTCGCCATCCCGGGAATTAACCTTGTGAACCTACGTTGCACTCCATCAATAGCAAGAATGTCCTTCCTCAAATTAGGGGACCAAAACTGCATACAATACTCCAGGTGTGGTCGGCTCACTGAGTCCGCACCGACCAGCGATCCCCGCACACTAAAGGGCCTGTCCCACTTGATCTTATTTGTTTGTACGTTCTCCCCGTGACCACGTGGGTTTTCTCTGAAATCTTCAGTTTCCAACCACACTTCAAACACGTACAGGTTTGTAGGTTGATTGGCTTGTTATAAGTGTAAATTGTCCCCAGTGTGTGTAGGATAGTGTTAAGGGCCTGTCCCACTTGGCGATTTTTTTCGGCGACTGCCGGCATAATTGCCTGACGTATCAGGTCACCGAAAAAGACACGGTGTGATGATGTATTAACGCGTGGTGTCTCCTCGCCTCTGTCGCCGACATTTTTAAAACATGTTGAAAATGTTGCGTCAGTTGCCTGTAGTTGCCCAGATAATTGCCTAAGTGGGACAGGCCCATCACAAACTTGTGCTGATGTATCATAGGAACTGTCAGGTTGCATTCTAGCTTGGTTTGGGAACAGCTCTGCCAAAGACTGCAAGAATTGCAGACCAGATTCCCCACTATAACTCCTTCTCACACTTTACACTGCCTCAGAATAGCAGCCAACATAAACAAAGCTTTGTCGCACCCCGTCTCTCTCTCAGCACTCTGTACCCGTCTGGCAGTGGGTCTCGAGCTTAAAACCATGCACCACCTGATTCAGGAGCAGCTTCAACTCTTCTGTGATCAGGCTTCTTGTGAACGGCCATTCCACAAGGACGATAACATAGAACTAGTGTGAATGGAAGACAGACACAAAAAGCTGGAGTCAGGCGGCTTCTCTGGAGAAAATGAATAGGTGACGTTTTGTGTCGAGACCCTTCTTCAGTTACTACAGCTTTTTGTATCTGTCTTTGGTTTAAACCAGCATCTGCAGTTTCTCCCTACACACTAGTGTGGACTCAGTGGGCCGCAGGGCCTAGTAGCATACAGTAGGGAAACGGGCCCTTCGGCCCAACGCCCACACTGACCAACATGTCCCATCACCACAAATCACAGTCACTAGTGGGTGTGGGATCGTGTTAATATGCGGGGATCGCTGGTCAGCGCGGACCCGGTGGGCTGAAGTACCTGTTTCCGAGCTGTATCTCTAAACTAAACTAAACTAAAGTCCCACCTGGCCTATATCCTCCTAAACCTCCTCACTCATCGCCGCACCGGGCCTACTGGACCTCGCCGCCGCACCGGGCCTACCCAACATGGCCGCCGCACCGGGCCTACCCAACATGGCCGCCGCACCGGGCCTACCCAACATGGCCGCCGCACTGGGCCCATCCAGCATCATCGCCAGACCCGACCTACCCAACATGGCCGCCGCACTGGGCCCATCCAGCATCGTCGCCAGACCGGGCCTACCCAACATGGCCGCCGGACCCACCCTACCCAACATGGCCGCCGCACTGGACCCATCCAGCATCGCCGCCGGACCCGACCTACCCAACATGGCCACCGCACTGGGCCTATCGAGCATGGTCACCGGACCCGACCTACCCAACATGGCCGCCGCACTGGGCCCATCCAGCATGGTCGCCAGACCCGACCTACCCAACATGGCCGCCGCACTGGGCCCATCCAGCATGGTCGCCAGACCCGACCTACCCAACATGGCTGCCGGACCAGACCTACCCGACCTACCCAACATGGCCGCCGCACTGGGCCCATCCAGCATCGTCGCCGCATTGGGCCCATCCAGCATTGTCGCCGGAACGACCTACCCAACATGGCCACCGCACTGGGCCCATCCAGCATCGCCGCCGGACCCGACCTATCCAACATGGCCACCGGACCCGACCTACCCAACATGGCCACCGGACCCGACCTACCCAACATGGCCACCGGACCCGACCTATCCAACATGGCCACCGGACCCGACCTACCCAACATGGCCACCGGACCCGACCTACCCAACATGGCCGCCGCACTGGGCCGATCCAGCATCGACGCCGGACCCGACCTACCCAACATGGCCGCCGCACTGTGCCCATCCAGCATCGTCGCCGGACCCGACCTACCCAACATGGCCGCCGGAACCGACCTACCCAACATCGATGCCGGACCCGACCTACCCAACATGGCCGCCTGACCCGACCTACCCAACATGGCCGCCGGACCCGACCTACCCAACATGGCCGCCGCCCTTCGATATGGCCGACCCGACCCGCGCCGCCCATCCGCCCACCGGGACCTCCCACTTATCGCCCGCGGACCCCGACTCAACCGCCACTGGACACCAAAGATCTTATACCGGAGCAAGATAGGCTACTCCTGCGAAATACAATGGGCTGACGTGTAGTACGCTATGGAGGGGATCCTGGGCATTTCCCCGCCCATTTTAGTAACCGGAGCCGACCCGACCCGACTCGCAGTGTAATCAATGTTGCGGGGCAACAGTTTGTGTGTGTGATATAGGGTTAGATTCATAATTCTGTCAGTTCATACTTCTTGTCAAGAATAAAATTTGACTCTGGTAATTGTCTTTTTTAATGTTTTTTAATGTTTTCTAATTCATTTCTTTTTAAATGGCTCACAAGCAGTGTTTGAGTTGATTTTGTGGTAACCGGAACCGACCCGAACCGACCCGACTCGCAGGGTAATTAACATTGCGGGGGAGGTTTTTATGTGTGATATAGGGTTAGATTCATAATTCTGTTAGTTCATAATTTGTTAATTCTTGTTAAAGAATAAAATGTTTATAAACACACATACATGAATGTGATATAAATGTATATAATCATATAACGCACACAATTATATTTCTTCTGAACCAATGATGAACTTTATTTCAGACTAGACAAGGGACATTAAGTAAGAAACATTGTAAACCTCCCCGCAACTTCGCACACACTAGGCCTTATCCCCCCCGGCACTCCCTCGCCTGCCCCCACTACAATTTCTCCCCCCTTCCTATGCCCCGGGCCCCACACTCCCTCTCCCTGCTGCGGAAACAAAGATCCGATCTTTGGCCGGAAGCAAGATGGCGGAACAAGATGGCGGAGTAAGATGGCGGGTGCTGGTTGCTAAAATGAGTCCTATAATCACCCATGAATCCGCCCATGAGCTACTACACGTTTGCGTGAGAGTAACCCATCTTGCTCCGCTATAAGATCTTTGCTGGACACCGACCATCGGGCCCGGTGACCCTTGACCGCGCCACTCCACCCCCCTCCAACAACCCACAGCCGTCGCCTCACCTGGAGCCTGGACTCTCCACTGGGCCTGAAGCCTTCACGCTGCTCACTCCCACTCTCCTGGTGTCCTAGTCCTAGTGCCCGTCTGCCCAGCCTCGCTAACCTCAGTGGCTGTTCCACTGAATCTCCCCCATCCCCCTCTAACTATGTCACCACCGCTCTTCCCCACCCACGTTACAGCCCTTTCACCCCCACCACCCCCTGACCACCCACCCACCCCAACACCCTCAACCTCCCCCCCCCCATACATCGCCCCGTCCCCAGTCCACCCACCTGCCTTCCTCCGGCTCTAACCCCCATCCCTGCCAGGTGTTCACCATCCCCCCCGACCTCTACCACACCGAACGGTCTGTCCTCAGCAGAGGTCTTACCTTTGTCCCCCTCCGTTCCCATCTCAATGAGTTCCGCGCCCACCATGAATTGGAGCGCTTCTACCGTCGCCTCCGCGTCACAGCGCACTTCCACGGGAAGGAGTCCTCGCCCCCCAATGATGACCCCTTTTCCCATCTCCAACGCACCCCCTCCTCGTGGAACCCCCCTCGTAATGTCCCGGCTCTGGAACTCTTTATCCAGAACTGCCGCCGCGACGTCAACCACCTTAACTTCTCCACTCCCCTGTCTCACTCCAATCTCTCCCCCCCCCCCCCCCCTGAACTCACTGCCATTGAATCACTCCGCAACAACCCAGATTGGGTTATCAAACCAGCCGACAAGGGAGGTGCCGTGGTAGTCTGGCGCGCCGATCTCTACAAAGCTGAGGCCATGCGCCAACTCTCGGACACCTCATCCTACTTACCCTTGGACCATGACCCCACTGACGAGCACCAGGCCACCGTATCTAGCACCATCACCGACATCATCAATTCCCACGCCCTGCCCGACCGAGCCTCCAACCTCATCGTTCCCCAGCCCCGCACGGCCCGGTTTTACCTTCTCCCCAAAATACACAAACCCGGCTCTCCCGGCAGACCCATTGTCTCTGCCTGTTCGTGCCCCACCGAACTCATCTCCACATACCTTGACTCCATACTATCCCCCTTGGTCAAATCCCTTCCCACCTGTTCTAGAAAAGAGTCTGAAGAAGGGTTTCGGCCCGAAACGTCACCTATTTCCTTTGCTCCATAGATGCTGCTGCACCCGCTGAGTTTCTCCAGCAATTTTATGTACCTTCGATCTTCCAGCATCTGCAGTTCCGTCTTGAACACAACAGGTTTGTAGGTTAATTAGCCTCTGTAAATTGCCCCTTTTGTGCAGGGAGTAGATGATAAAGTAGGATAATATAGAACGAGTGTGAAGCAGCGATCGATGGTTGGCGTGGATACAGTGGGCTGAAGAGCTTGTTTGCATGCTGTAGCTCTACACTAAAACCAAACTGAATGTGAGGTGGCATTACATTTTGCATGGGACTGTGATCTGCAATCTGGAGGCATGGTTAACATAGAAAAGTCTGTTAGACAGTTAAAAATAGCACACGTTAAAATGCATTACTGGAGCTTTAAGTGATTATCTGTGATTTAATCTGCTAAACATAGCTTTACTTTAACATAGCATGGAACATGGTGTAGGCGCCGACCTGTAGGGGGTATGGCTGCCTAGCCTTCAGCTGTCTGTTTTTCATCTCTTTTTTCTTATTTTTAGTTAGTTTAGTGTTTTGTTTTCAGGAGTTCTAGCTTTTTATGTGTGGGGGAGGGGGGGGGGGGGGAGGGGGAAACTAATTTTCAGGGACCCTACCTGGTCGGAGATGCAGCTTTTCTCCGGGCTGCACTTTCGACCCGCCTCACGGCCTACCAGCGGGCCTGGAGCGGCATTTCCTGAGGGGACCGCCCGGGGCATCGGCGGCCGCGGAGCTGCGGGTCTGAGGACGGCGGTGCAGCGCTGGAGCACCATTGCTGGGCGGGCGGTGCCTTGCCTGGGTCGCAGCGCTGGAACTCCGGTGAGCTGGGACCGGCGTTAAAAACATCGCGGAGCTGCGGGCAGCGGCGCTGAACTTTACATCAGGAGCCTGGGATCTCTCGATGAGATCACCAGTTGAGCTCCATTCGGCGCGGCCTTGTCGGCTCCGGAAGCCACGGTCTCGAGTAGGGAGGCGGCCGTTCCAGGGTTCCCATGCCGCTGAGAGGACTCTCCCGACGCCGGAACATCATCATCCGACGAGGACGGCCTGGAACATCGGGCCTCCGTAGAGGCAATTGTGGAGGCCTCAATAGGCCCGACTATGGGTGGACATCGGGGATGGGACTGGACTTTGTGCCTTCCCCCATAATGGGAACCATTGTGGGGGGATGTTTTTATGTTAAAGCTATTTATTATTGTCATGTTTGTATTCTTTTTTATGTGCTGCATTGGCAAAAAGAATTTCACTACACCTAGGTGTATGTGACTAATACATTTGAACTTGAACTTTGAACTAAATAAATGGGAACTAACTCAATTCTTCTTGCATTTGCCACTAATCTTGAACAAGCCAAACATGTTTATCTTCTGCAGGTGGTGATGAGTTGCAGTGGTTAAACTTCAGAATGGCTTGTCCTGAATATAAATAATTTGTCACAGAGGAGTAATTTTCTGGTTTGGCCTCTGCACCTTTGGCCCATGACAATGCAAGTCTACTGGCAGTAATGGAACAGTGATAACCTCAGGCCATGAACATTGGATACAGTGCACAATTGTGCAGTGCGGGAATCTGGATCATAACATGGTGATTTCTGGGAGCTGCTCTGATCCGGACATGATAATGGAGAAGTTATATCTTGGCATTGAGAGGGGGAGGAGACCAGGTCTTGTCTGGGGCAGTTTTATGGACCATGCAGATATGCCATTGATTAAGGTATGAAGCGGAAAGTGATTGATGATTAGTGGGCTTAGGGTTCAGCCACTCCTGGAGCAAGGGAGCACAGACTTCATCAACAGATCGAGAGGGTGTCTCTGGGGTGTTTGCATGCTCCCCCTGTGACCACATGGGCTTCCTTCAGGTGCTCCGGTTTCCTCCCACATCCCAACAACATGTGGATTTGTTGGTTAATTGGCCTCCAAGTTGCTTCTTGCGTAGGGAGTGGATGAAAAGATGGGGTAACACAGATACTTTGTTTAGAGGGGGAAGGAATGGGGAGTTATGTGAGGAGTGGGAAATCTGCTTCTCTAGGTTAGGTGGGTTAGGTTGGGGTTATTATTGTTATGTTACTGAGGTACTGTGAAAAGCTTTGGAGCAAGATTCTGGGGGTCTTATAACAAAAATATACAATTCTTAAGGGGTTGGACAGGCTAGATGCAGGAAAATGTTGGGGAAGTCCAGAACCAGAGTCGCAGTGTATAAGGGGTAGGCCATTTAGGACCAAGATGAGGAAAATGTTTTACAACCAGAGAGCTGTGAATCAGTGGAATTCTCTGCCACAGAAGGCAGTGAAGGCCAATTTACTGGATGTTTTCAAGAGAGAGTTAGATAGAGCTCTTGGGGCTAACGGAATCAGGGGATATGGGATGAAAACAGGAACTGGATACTAATTTTCGATGATCAGCCATGATCATACGGAATGGCGGTGCTGGCTTAAAGGGCCGAATGGCCTACTCCTGCACCCTATTTTCTATGTTTCTAAAAAAGTATTTTTGGGGCTAGAAACTCCAGCCCATTTTTTCATGAACTCTGGAAACCTGTCAGCAACTACAATGTTTACAGGCAGTTCACAACCCCCTTGCAGTGACCCATGTTAAGAAGGTAACACGTGTATGGTCCAGACATGAGAAATGGCAATGGATACATTTACATCAGGAACTACTCAATGGGTCAGGCACCATCTATGAACAGAGGTGCGTCTGACCTGCTGAGTATTTCAAGTATTTACTACCACTTCCAATAGTTAATGTATTTTCTATCTGTGTCATGTTTAAGCTGACTTTACATTTGTTCATTTGTCATTTTTTTCTGATTAAGGGTCTTTGATCTGATACATTAATCCTGTTTCTCTTTCCATGATGCTGCTTGACCTGCTGGATGTTTGTATTTATTTTTCACGTCTTCTATGCTCCCTTCAATTGTCAATTTAGTTTATTTAGAGATACAGCATGGAAACAGGCCCTTCGCCTCTCTGTTCCCTACCCCCCCTCCCCCCAACCTTCCATCACCCCTTCTCAATATTCCTATGTTATCCCAATTTCCCAACAACTTCCTACACACTAGGCTAATTAACCTACAAACCCACACGTCTTTGGGATGTGGGAGGAAACCACACACACGGTTACAGGGAGAATTCCACACAGAACCAAGGTCCAGATCGAACGTGGGTCTTTGATGCTGAACAACTGCAGCTCTACCAGCCAGGCCACTGTGCCACCCTGTAAATTGTGGAAAGATTCATATCAATATGAGGATAAATTCGGATAAATGTGAGGTTATCCACTTTGGTAGCAAAAACAGGAAGGCAGATTACTATCTAAATGGCATCAAGTTGGGAAAAGGTGAAGTACAACAGGATCTGGGGCTGCTTGTACATCAGTCTATGAAAGTAACCATGCAGGTACAGCAGGCAGTGAATAAAGCAAATGGCATGATGGCCTTTATAACAAGAGGAATCGAAAATTGGAGCAAAGAGGTCCTTCTGCCGTTGTACAGAGCCCTCGTGAGACCACACCTGGAGTATTGTGTGCAGTTTTGGTCCCTTAATTTGAGGAAGGACATTCTTGCTATTGAGGGAGTGCAGCGTAGGTTTACAAGGTTAATTCCCGGGATGGCGGGACTGTTATATGCTGAGAAAATGGAGCAGCTGGGCTTGTACACTAGAGATTCGAAGGATGAAAGGATATCTCATTGAAATATATAAGATTGTTAATGGCTTGGACACGCTAGAGGCAGGAAACATGTTCCCGATGTTGGGGGAGTCCAGAACCAGGGGTCACAGTTTAAGAATAAGGAGTAAGCCATTTAGAACGAAGACGAGGAAACTGTTTTTCTCCCAGAGAGTGGTGAGTCTGTGGAATTCTCTGCCTCAGAGGGAGGTTAGAAACATAGAAATTAGGTGCAGGAGTAGGCCATTCGGCCCTTCGAGCCTGCACCACCATTCAATATGATCATGGCTGATCATCCAACTCAGTATCCCGTACCTGCCTTCTCTCCATACCCTCTGATCCCCTTGGCCACATCTAACTCCCTCTTAAATATAGCCAATGAACTGGCCTCAACTACCCTCTGTGGCAGAGAGTTCCAGAGATTCACCACTCTCTGTGTGAAAAAAGTTTTTCTCATCTCGGTTTTAAAGGATTTCCCCCTTATCCTTAAGCTGTGACCCCTTGTCCTGGACTTCCCCAACATCGGGAACAATCTTCCTGCATCTAGCCTGTCCAACCCCTTAAGAATTTTGTAAGTTTCTATAAGATCCCCTCTCAATCTACTAAATTCTAGAGAGTATAAACCAAGTCTATCCAGTCTTTCTTCATAAGACAGTCCTGACATCCCAGGAATCAGTCTGGTGAACCTTCTCTGTACTCCCTCTATGGCAATAATGTCCTTCATCAGATTTGGAGACCAAAACTGTACGCAATGCTCCAGGTGTGGTCTCACCAAGCCCCTGTACAACTGCAGTAGAACCTCCCTGCTCCTATACTCAAATCCTTTTGCTATGAAAGCTAACATACCATTCGTTTTCTTCACTGCCTGCTGCACCTGCATGCCTACTTTCAATGACTGGTGTACCATGACATCCAGGTCTCGCTGCATCTCCCCTTTTCTTAATCGGCCACCATTTAGAAAATAGTCTGCTTTCCTGTTTTTGCCACCAAAATGGATAACCTCACATTTATCCACATTATACTGCATCTGCCAAACATTTGCCAACTCACCCAGCCTATCCAAGTCACCTTGCAGTCTCCTAGCATCCTCCTCACAGCTAACACTGCCCCCCAGCTTCGTGTCATCCGCAAACTTGGAGATATTGCCTTCAATTCCCTCATCCAGATCATTAATATATATTGTAAATAGCTGGGGTCACAGCACTGAGCCTTGCGGTACCCAATAATCACTGCCCGCCATTGTGAAGGTTCTCTGGATGCTTTCAAGAGAGAGCTAGATAGGGCTTTTAAAAATAGCGGAGTCAGGGGATATGGGGAGAAGGTAGGAATGAGGTACTGATTTGGGATGATCAACCATGATCACATTGAATGGAGGAGCTGGCTCGAAGGGCCGAATGGCGTACTGCTGCACCTCTTGTCTATTGTCTATAGTTGACGCGAAAGTGGGATAAGATAGAGCTGGTGTGAACAGGTGATCGATGGTCGGCGTGAACATGGTGGACCAAAGGGTCTGTGTATCTGCTGTATAACCAAACCAAACTAAACTAAACCAAACTAAATGTAACCAAACATTGGAGATGAATATTTACCTCAAATCTTAACACTGAGCATTTTAATTTCATGTGATTATCCATCACCCCAAAAACATCCTAACATCTTGGATTTTAACCTTCATTCAGATGCAATGATTCAATTTAGTATAAATTGTTATTCTTATAAATATATTGCGAATAAAATATTTAGTGGCAGAAGATGTCATCCTATTTTGGATGCAGTTATTTTAATCACACTTTGATGTTGCTTCTATTTAAATACCCAAGAGCTGGGGGGAACTTTCAAGGACATTTTCCATTGCATCAGACTCCAGGCACTTAGTAGGCATTTAACAAGCTGAAGTGGACATGTATTAAGAAGGCCAAAAAATTCAGTCACCTCCACAAATTATGATTACTCAGGATGCTTTCCTCTGCTTCTGTTTACCCGCAGAATTGTTCTAATGGCAGGCTCATGGTGAAATCAATTACAGGAATTGGCTGGCATAAATTACCGAATCAGGTGGTGTGAGATACATTAGCTGTTGCAAAGGAAATAAGTAGTCTATAAAATCTCCCTGAGTTAATGGTGAGATGCACTGATATTAAACCAGTTCAGTTCACACAAGGTCTGAACAGGTTTGTGGATGCTCTTGGCTACATCCACAACTCTTTGCAATTTCTTGCCATCTTGGATGGAGCTGTTCCCATAACCATGCTGTGATGCATCCTGATTGAATGCTTTTTACGGCGCATCGTAGAGGTTAGTGAGGGTTGTTGGGGACATATCCATGTGGAGTTTGCACATGACTGCTGAAGATATACACAAATTCCTGGAACAGCACATATTTCGCTTGGGCAGCTTACAAACCCAGCCGTATGAATGTTGATTTTTGTAACTTCAGGTATTCTTGCATTCCATCCTCTCCCCTCCTTCGCCACTTCCCCATGTTAGTCATCCTACCAGTTCCGCCGTTGACATCCTTGTATTCCTCGTGTTGTTACATCGCCCTCAACAATGGACCATTATGGGCTCTTGAGGTCATTTGTTTCCAGCCCTGATTTGTTTTGGACTTTTCTCACCTCTAGTTTATTCCCTACCGTCCCTCCATCTCGAGTTTCAGTCTCAATGAAGGGTTATGACCTGCAAGGTCACCTATTCCTTTTTCTCTAGAGATGCTGCCTGCTGAGTTACTCTAGCATTTAGTGTCTTATCTTCGGTATAAACCAGCATCTGCAGTTCCTTCCTGCACATTCTATGACCGCATTGGTTTTCCCATGTGCTCCAGTTTGTTCCCACATCCCCAACGTTTAGTTCAGTTTTGTTTATTGTCACAGTTACAGTGAAAACCTACAGTGGAAATATGCTGGTAAGTCAATTGGCTACTTCCTGTACATTGCCCCCGGTGCTTGTGGGTGGCAGGAGAATCAACGTAGCATGGATGAACATGTGAGAGAGAATGGGTTTCATGAAATGAGGAAGAATGGCACATTGATGTGACTTGAATGTGTAGACTCATTTGACCGAATAACCATCTTCTGTGTAGTAAGCAAATGTAATAAATATGAGATTCAACCCAATGTTTTTCTGGAGTTCATTCAGTATTGACTGGATTTAATTTAGTTTAGTTTAGAGACACAGTGCGGACGCAGGTCCTGCGGCCCACCAAGTCCTCGCCGACCAGCGATCCCATACACTAGCACTATCCTACATACTGGGGACAATTTATCAAACCCAGGTCTCTGGCACAATAAGGCAGCAACACAACTGCTGCACCACAATGCCACCCAACTATAAATATATTACAATTAATTGATAGTGTTTTGGATTATTGTATATTTATTTGTGCTTTTACATGAATGAGGCTGTGAAGGTGTAGCAAGTAACTAGCGTTCCCCATACACTATTTCTATCTTACAGACTGGGGGCAATTTACAGAAGCCAATTAACCCTACAAACCTGTACATCTTTGGAATGTGGGAGGAAACCGGAGTGCCCGGAGAAATCCCACGTGGTCTCAGGGAGAACGCACAAACTCCGTGCAGACAGCACCTGTAGTCAGGATTGATCCTGAGTCTCTGGTGCTGTCAGGCAGCATCTCTACTGCTGCGCCACTGTGCCGCCCTGAAAAAAACAAATAATAATACTCCTCGGTAATCCACACCCTAGTTTAGTTTGGCCACCACTGGCCTCCCTATAATTTGTTAGGCATTTCCTTTTGCTGGTTGCCCTCTTGTGTCATTCAGCCTAAGCATGGTCCACTCATGGATCCATTGGAATGCAGCCCGGACAGTTCCAAACCTCCTGCACCCAGAATCCACCAAATGATTCGAACGTGGCCAAACCCAGCCCAAAACCTCCATATGTATCAGGAAGGAATTGCAAATGCTGGTTTACACCAAAGATAGTCACAAAATTCTAGGCTAACTCAGCGGGACAGTCAGCATCTTTGGAGAGAGAGAATGGGTGAAATTTCAGTCCACAATTATGCTCTCCCCATCCATCGAACAAATTAAAACCCTCGGTGCTTCAGAAATAAAATAGTCACTATCTAGGCAAGAAGAATGAGCACATTTGATGTAAGGGTAGACACAAAAAGCTTGAGTAACTCAGCAGGATAGCCAGCATCTCTGGAGAGTAGGAATGGGTGCCGTTTTGGGTCAGACTAGTCAGGGGAAAAGGAAACAAGAGATATAGACATATAATGGTGATGGTGGAATTATATTTACTACCACTCAATGCTCATCACCAACCCGAGAAAAATGAACTGATTCTACAGTACATGAATATATATTCGGGAGAGTTGCATGAAGGAAATAATGAACCTTAAGATTCGTCGAAGATACATTATTCGCAATGACCAAATCAATATTAAAGAAATATTGCAAGGAAACAAACTTTTCAAAGTAAAATTGAATATATTTAGTAGAACAATAATAGGTAAATATATGTAAATATATATTAATTGTAAATAACAATGGGTAAATATGGTTAAAATATATACAGGGGCTGTGCTGGAGTGCTGGGTGCTGCTGGTGTACTTTGCAGTTAGTTATTGTGCACCGTGGGCTGCTGCTGTTTTTTCTTGGACTGCTAGACTGCTGCACTGCTGGAGTGCTGGAGTGCTGCACTGCTGGCGTGCTGGACTGCTGGCGTGCTGGACTGCTGGCGTGCTGGACTGCTGGACTGCTGGAGTGCTGCTCATGGGGTTGAAACCCTGGAGTGCTGCTGGTGTGGTTTCTCATGAACACTGGACTGCTGCTCATGGTTGCTGCCTTCCTCGGTGGCTGAGCTGCCCCAAACCATTGGGCTCCACTTTGCACCACCTCGCCGTCTGCCTCTTCAAGGGCTTGGTCTTGTCGGCAGCCAGTCTCTCCACAGCTCTCTGCTGACCCCGCCTGTTCCCATCCTTCGTACGGGCCTGTAGCTGCTAAACGCTAGTGTGTGACTGAAGAGGATTTTAATTGGAAATGGTGAAGCCAGAGGAAGGAATGTTAATGGAGGCAGGCAGGAGGGGAGAAATGAGAGTGGCCAGTAGACACAAAATGCTAGAGAAAGTCAGCGGGCGAGGCAGCATCTATGGAGAGAAGGAATTGGTGACATTTCAGGTCGATACCCTTCTTTAGTCAGGGGAGGGGGTAGGACAAAGAAAGAATGTAGGCGGAGACAGTGGGACCAGTGAGGGAGATGTGAAGGGGGGAATGAAGCAAGAGAGCAAGGGCTACCAGAAGTTAGAGAAGTCAATGTTCATACCGCTGGGGTGTAAACTACCCAAGTGAAATATGAGGTGCTGATCCTCCAATTTGCACTGGGCCTCACTCTCACAATGGAGGAGGCCCAGGAGAGAAAGGACAGATTAGGAATGGGGGGGGGGGGGGAGTTGGTGCTGGGCCACCGGGAGATCAGGTTGGCTAAGACGGACTGAGCCGAGGTGCTCAGCGAATGATCACCGAGCCTGCGCTAGGTAGCGCCATTGTAGAGAAGTTGGCACCTGGAACAGCGGATGCAGTGATGAGGTTGGAGGAGGTGCAAGTGAATGTCTGCGTCACCTGGAAAGGCTGTTTGGGTCCTTGAATGGATTTGAGGGGGGAAGGTAAAGGGCCAGGTGTTGCATCTCCTGCGATTGCAGGGGAAAGTGCCTGGGGAGAGGGTGTTTCGGGTGGGAAAGGACAAGTTGAGCAGGTAATTACGGAGGAAATGGTCGCTGTGGAAAACAGTAAGCAGTGGAGATGGGAAAATATGGCCAGTAGTGGGATCCCTTTGGAGGTGGTTCACCCTCCCCCCTCTCTTAACGTCCCGAGTCCCCCTTATACTCACCTTCCACCCCATCAGCCGTCGCATACAGCATAGAGTTGCGGTGGGCTGAGCATCGAAACTGTGTCTAGAATTTAACTTTCGTGACCCATGTCTCGGAAATACATTAAATTTTGCACAGATTTAGATAAAATATAATTGAGAAAAAAGTCATAACTCGTCAGTGCCAAAAGTTGCACATTATTTAATTTAATTAATTCGAAAATGAAATCAAAAAATTAAGTGTCATCTAGTGTCCAATGCCCATATTACACCATGGGGAGCCTAATTCCATGCTGCAGTCCCTTTAAACCATATATTCTTATACTGTGTGTGTGTGTGTGTGTGCGCGCGTGGGTGCCTGTCTGTCTGTGTGTGTGTGTCTGTGTGTGTGCACGTGTGTGTGCGCGCGCGTGTGTGTGTGTCTGTCTGTGTGAGTGTGTTTTTGTGTGCGAGTGTGTGTTTTTGTGTGCGAGAGTGTGTCTGTGTGTGTGTGTGTGTGTGTGGTCGAAGTGACAGCTGGCAGCCCAAGAATCCATTTGGCCCACAATGTCCCTACTAGCCCTCTGGAAACCAGTCCCTTGGCCCGCAACACCATTCTAGCGCTCCAGCAAGCCCCCCCCCCCCCCCCCCCCCCCCACTGACCAGCAATATTGGAATTGGTGGAGAGGTGGAATATTGCGTTGGGGGACCAGCCTTGCCGTGTGAAGCTGGGATCCAACGGGTCCCACATAGTAACTTTATAGACAAATCAATTGAAAAACAAAATTATCAGCAAGGTTAGCAATACCTATATTCCTTGGAAACCTTGTTATTGTTTTGATGTAATTAGGAGGCAGCCATGATCCCAGGGTCCTCGCTGCCTAGTGTCCATAAAACAAAGCGCGGGATTGGTCAATTTGCGTCCGAACTCAAAGTCAAATGTGCATTGATTGGACAATTACTACATGGAAAAAATTAAGGTTTTTCTCATATTTTTAAAAAATCTGCATGTTTTGGTCTTGACGAGTTTCAGGTATGATTTATATAATATTTATACACAATATGTTACAAATTCAGGTAGATCCGTAAGTTGGGTCACGAACTTGAACGAAAAAGCTCCTCCGCCCACAACCTAACATCCTCCAACATTTTTGCCACCTCCAAAGGGATCCCACTGCTGGCCGTATCTTCCCATTTTCACCCCTTTCTGCTTTCCACTTAGGAAACCTGAATGGAAATCTCTGGAGACTTTGCGCCCCACCCAAGGTTTCCGTGCGGTTCCCGGAGGTTTTTGTCAGTCTCCCTAATGGTCGAAAGTGCTTTTCTGGTTCTTCTATGTTCCGCCAATTATTTCAAAAAATTCAAAACCGGCCGCGGTTAAAAATAGGTTGCCGTTTAAAAAATCGGTAACAGGTTGCAGGTAGTGGAAAGCTACCTGCAACCTCCGGGAACCACCTTCAACTAGCATCGCAACCCACTTCGACTAAAAAATTACTGATTTTTAAAACGGCAACCTATTTTTAGTTGCGGCCGATTTTGAATTTTTTGAAATAATCGCCGGAACATAGAAGAAGCGGAAACCACTTTCAACCATTAGGGAGACTGACAAAAACCTCCGGGGACCTCCGGTAACTGCACGGAAACCTTGGGTGGGGCGCAAAGTCTCCAGGGGTTTCCATTCAGGTTTCCTAAGTGGGACAGGGGCATAGGCACTTTCCTCTGCAACTGCAGGAGATGCAAGACCTGTCCCTTTACCTTTCCCCCTCGACTCCATCCAAATGACCCAAACAGTCTTTCCAGGTGAGGCAGAGGTTCACTTGCACCACCTCCAACCTCATCTACTGCATCCGCTGTTCTAGGTGTCAACTTCTCTACATTGGCGAGACCAAGCACAGACTCGGCAATCATTCGCTGAACATCTCGGCTCAGTCCGTCTCAACCAAGCTGATCTCACGGTAGCCCAGCACTTCAACTCCTCCTCCCATTCCGAATCTGACCTTTCTGTCCTGGGCCTTTTCCATTGTCAGAGAGAGGCCCAGCACTAATTTGAGGAACAGCACCTCATAAAGTGCATTCAGAAAAAGCTGGTTAGAAATTTTTGCAAAGTAATTAAAAATAAATAACTGAAATATCACATTTACATAAGCATCACAAATATCAAATTTATATGTATTTACATTTACCCTTTGCTATGACACTCAAAATTGCTTGGGATCATCCTGTTTCTCTTGATTATCCTTGAGATGTTTCTACAACTTGATTGGAGTCCACCAGTGGTAAATTAAATTGATTGGACATGGTTTGGAAAGGCACACATCTGTCTGTATAAGGTCCCCCAGTTGACAGTGCATGTCAGAGCAAAAACCAAGCCACGAAGACAAAGAAATTGTCTGTAGATCTCCGAGACAGGATTGTGTCGAGACACAGATCTGGGGAAGGGTATAAAACAATTTCTGCAGCATTGCAGGTCCTGAAGAGCACAGTGGCCTCCGTCATTCTTAAATGTAAGAACTTTGGAATCACCAGGACTCCTCATAGAGCTGGCCGCCCGGACAAACCGAGCAATCGGGGGAGAAGGGCCTTGGTCTGGGAGGTGACCAAGAACCTGATGGAGCTCTGACAGAGCGCCAGAGTTCCTCTGTGGCAATGATAGAACCTTCCAGAAGGACAACTATATCTGCAGCACAATCAGGCCTTTATGGTAGAGTGGCCAGACGGAAGCAACTCCTCAGTAAACGGCACATGACAGCCCGCTTGGAGTTTGCCAAAGGCATGAGAAACAAGATTCTCTGGTCTGATGAAACCAAGATTGAACACTTTGGCCTGAATGCCAAGCATCACGTCTGGAGGAAACCAGGCACCGCTCATCACCTGGCCAATACCATACCCACAGTGAAGCATGGTGGTGGCAGCATCATGCTGTGGGGATGTTTTTCAGCGGCAGGAGACTAATCAGGATCCAGGGAAAGTGGAACAGAGCAAAGTACAGCGAGATCCTTGATGAAACCCTGCTCCAGAGCATTCTGGACCTCAGACTGGAGCGGAGGTTCCCCTTCCAACAGCACATAGCCAAGACAACGTAGGAGTGGCCATGACAAGTCTGTGAATGTCCTTGAGTGGCCCAGCCAGAACCCGTACTTGAACCTGATCGAACATCTCTGGAGGGACCTGAAAATAGCTGTGCATCGACGCTCTCCATTCAATCTGACAGGTCTGAATACTTATGTAAATGTAAAATTTCAGTTATTTCTTTTTAATTACTTTGCAAAAATTTCTAAATACCTGTGTAGATGGATGTAAAAAAAAAATGACTAGGGCTGTAACGTAACAAAATGTGGAAAAAGTGAAGGGGTCTGAATATTTTCTGAATGCACCGTATTTCACTTGGGTAGTTTACACTCCAGTAGTATGAACATTGACTTCTCTAACTTCAGATAGCCCTTGCTCTCTCTCTCTCTTCATTTCACCCCTCACCCCACACACCTTCTCAGTTCTACCACTAGTTCCACTCTCTTCTTTGTCCTACCCACAGCCTCAGAATTAAAGGACGTTCTTTTAGGAAGGAGATGAGGAGAAATTTCTTTAGCCAGAGGGTGGTGAATCTGTGGAATTCTTTGCCACAGAGGGTTGTGGATACCAAGTCAGTGGATATTTTTAAGGCAGAGATAGATCGATTCTTGATTAGTGTGTGTATCAGGGGTTATGGGGAGAAGGCAGGAGAATGGGGTTAGGAGGGAGAGATAGATCAGCCATGATTGAATGGTGGAGTAGACTTGATGGGCCGAATGGCCTAATTCTGCTTCAAGTACTTATGACCTTATGACATATCCGCTCCCCTGACATCAGAAAGTTCTCGACCCCTCTCCAAAGATGCTGCATTTTGTGTCTACCTTCGATCTTACCAGCCACTGCAGTTCTTTCAGTTCCCTAGGGTGCCATTCTTCCAATGCATGTCCCAGTCTCGCTGGAGGTGGTGGCATTGCTCCCATTGTGCTCCAATGCAGCATGGTCACTGGCACAGCAGCAATGCAGTCGGCACTCTATCGTGCAGCAGATTGTTTTCCCTAAAGCAGCCCACGTGCACCAATGTTATTCACACTGCAGCTCCACTGGAGCCAACGCAGCCCAGTTGCACATTTGCCCCTGCTGCTGCAGCCCAGCTGTGTCATCCATGGCCTGGGGCATGAGAGGCCAAGTCCTTGGGATATGGATATGTAATTATTAATGGTAAAAGATTCCGGGGAGAGGGCAGAAGAATTTTAATCAGCCGCGATAGAATGGCGGAATTGGGCCTAATTCTGCCCCTATGTCTGGTGGTCTTTATGTGGTCTTGAGGAGGCAGTTGAAGTTGAAGATCTAGGCGTGTAGTATTTCAACCATGGCACTGATTACAAAGACCATGGCGATCGTGCCGACGATGATTGTTACGCCTTTCAGTAGTCGCCGGTTGACGGGGCGGTGTACCACTGGCTTCTCGGGCGTCTCGAGGTGAAAGGAGGCAACCCTACGCCCATGCACCCAGCAGCGGTAGATGCCGCGGTCGGAGGGCATCACACTTTTGATTTCATACATGCCGCCCATGGCGTCGACCAGCCGGTGTCTCCCGTCACTGCTGCCACCTTGGGTGATAAAGGTGGAGTCGCGCTGCCATAGAACGGACGTGTACACCGACGCCCCCGGGCATGTCATCCGGGCATTGTCACGGATGCCGTGGTACATCGACTGCAGAAGAGTTGTACGTGGCTCCATCCAGTCGAACACAGGCTCCCGACCACACCACCACCGCCACCATTCGCCAATCTCCAGCAACAGAAGATTGGCTGCGATCTCCAATGATTGTTCCTCCTTCTTGCACGGCTGGCGGCACCATTGGTAGTGGAGCTCAGCGCCGCGCCGGGGCAAGGACTGCCCAATGAGTAGCTCCATTAGGCCACAGGGCAAGGTGATGCCATTCACCTCCAGTGCCTCGTCCTCGTCCTTGTCGATGTCGCTAAGTTTGGCGTAGCAGAAGCCCATCACCTTCTGCTCCCCTATTACGTTACACCGGTTACATTCCTGCCATGGTCCCCAGCGGGTGTAGAGCTTGACCATGTGCTGGGAAGAGCCCAAGTTGACCCTCAGGCTCTGGTTTGTCAGGATGCTCTCCCCCAGCCCTTGGTGGGACACGTAAACCAGAAACGAGTCCTGCACATCCACCTGGTAGGCGGCTAGGGTGGAATTAGCCGACTTACACAGGTACAGGCCCGTGTCTGAGGTCTTCGCCGTGTCCATGATCAAGGAGCCTCGATGTAGATTGGCTCGGCTTCCCAGATCGCCCATCGGCCCTTGGTACACCGTTAAGTGCCCGGATCTGATGAAGGTGCTGGGTTGGGCTTGAGGCTGGCTGAGGTCCTGGTACTGCCAGTACACGGAGCCTTCTGGTACTTCTGTGGCACTCGGGCAACGCAGGCTGAGCGGATTGTTCGATAGGAAGGCCAGGGAGCAGGGGGCTTTGCCCGAGCAGTTAGCCCAGTCGTCCTGGTTTAGGAAGTTGGGCAAGCCGCCTATTAGAAACAGCATGCCCAGAATGAAAAGCAATACATTTTCATTACACATCTTCACTGATGGTTCGTCCAGGTGACTGTGGGCTGGAGCAGGGACGTAACTGTCACCACATCAACTGTCCCCTGACCTCATCAATGGGCCCCTTTTGACCCCCGTGACCTCATCAAGTGACCTCATCAATTCCCATGAGTTTAGTTTAGAGTTTAGAGATAGAGCATGGAAACAGGCCCTGTGACCGGCCCAATCAACATCGACCATCAATCACCGTCACACTAGTTAGCCCACTTTCTCATCCTCTCCCTACACATTAAGGGCAATTTCTTTTACAGAGGCCAATTAACCTACAAACCCACGCCTTCTTTGGGATGTGGGATATGTCTGGAGCAACTAGAGGAAACCCCTGTGGTCACAGGGAGAGCGTGCAAACTCCACACAGACAGCAACCGACGTTAAGGTCGAACCCAAATCTCTGGCTCTGTGAGGCAGCAGCTCTACCTGCTGCACCACTGTGCTGCCTTATTTCTTCATTGACTCTTTGTTCTCATGTCCTGAGCTACTTTTGTCTGATGATTAGCAGAGGCCCAGAATTAAGATGTTTATATTTTGTTTTGTTGTTTATTTCATTTTTCTGCATGTTCATCTAATTTTCCTGTGGACAGTATCTACAGAGGTTTCAACAGTACACAGGACTCGTGGGACTGAGCTCTAGGGGGAGGTTGAGAGAGCTAGGACTTTATTCCCTGGAGAGTAGGATTATGAGGGGTGATCTTACAGAGGTGTCCCAAATCATGAGAGGAATAGATCGGGTAAAGGTAGTCTTTTGCCCAGTGTAAGGGAATCGAGAATCAGTAGACATAGGGTTAAGGTGAGGAGGACCTGAGGGATGACTTTTTTACACAAATGGTGGTGGGTGTATGGAACAAAGTGCCAGAGGAGGTAGTTGAGGCAGGCACTATCTCAATGAGGCATTTAGACAGGTACATGGATAGGTAAGTTTAGAGGGCCAAAAGCAGGCATGTGGGACCAGTTTAGAGGCATGTTGGTCGGCGTGGGCAAGTTGGGCAGAATGGCCTGTTTCCACGCTGTATGACACGATGCAGTAAATCCCTGGATTACATAGAAATACAGAATTGTGAAGGAACAGATGCTGTCCTGCTTGTGAAACCACACAAGGTCAGTTCAATAACCCCTGGCTGGTTAACTCATCGATGCCATCAGTGTCATTGAATAGAATTCAACACTATAAGGAGGAATGAGCAACACACCAAGTACTGGAGGAACTCAATGGGTCAGGCAGCATCTGAGGTGGGAATAGACTGGTCGAGAAACTTATACAGTCAAAGAAGTACATTTTAAAACATTCTATGTAATATAAAAATCCACCTGTACACTATCAAAATCTACATGCAAGTACCATCATACGATACAATATGATAATGATACGATAGAATATATATCCCAAATTGATCTGCCAACAGTCATAAAACACAATATACATGAAACATGAAATAATAGTGACGAGTGGAAAGGATTGGGGATGTGTGAAGATTGGGGATGTGGGGGATGGAGAGAGGAGTCAGTCTACCCCACTACAGAAGGGGGAGGAGTTGTACAGTTTGATAGCCACAGGGAAGAAGGATCTCCTGTGGATCTTACACTATTCACACAGTGACCCATCTATGACAGTCAGCAAGGGCTACAGAAAATATCCCCATCTCTAGACTTCTTGCCTATAACTTCACTCCCACCTCATTAACATGAGCAATTGGACCTCAGCTAATATTGTGACCAAACAAATGGAACTGTTCCCATTATACCTTAACCACAAATGTCTTCTAAAAAAATGTAGATTGCAGCATAGTAAGTTGTGTGTAAAAAAGGGAGTTAAGTTGACACCTGTCTTGTATTGATCTGACTGCAGCGTTGATCCACACTAATGAGACTGAAAGGCTGAGGAATAGCAGTATATGAATCAGTATTTCCAACGCTTCAAGTATTGACCTGGATTTTAATGCAACCTGCTACAGTTGGCTGATCACCGAATGCAGCTAACACATACTAAACCTGGAAAGTGATAATGCACTCATTATTTTACCACAACATGACAACTGAGAGTATTGGAATAAGGTTTTGCTTGGAAAAAGAAATGCATTGATTTGGCAAAACTGGCTGTGATCTGAAGTCATTGTGAACTTGGCTCAGTGCAAAGCAGCAGAGTTATAACGGCAGATTCCTGCCACATGCTTTCTGAAGACCACAAGCATCATTTCCCCAGCATTCTTTTAATGGAAACTGCATTTTATATCAATGTTGATTCACAATTTTAGTCAAATAGCAAAGTCTACGTCAAGAATGTAAAGCATGTCTTTTTATGAGGATGTTGCCAGGACGCATGTGCCTGAGCTATAGGGGAAGGTTGAGTTGGCTGCAACTCTATTCCTTAGAGTGGAGGAGGATAAGCTGTACAAAATCATGTGAGGAATTGATCGTGTAGACGCATAGAGTTTCTGGCCCAGAGTAGGAGAATCGAGAACCAGAGGACATAGGTTTAAGGTGAGGGGAGAAAGATTTAATAGACATCTGAGGAATAACTTTTTCATACATAGAGTGGTGAGTGTATGGAACGAGCTGCTGGAGGAGGTAGTTGGGGCAGGTACTATTCCAACGTTTAAGAAATATGTGGACAGGTACATGGAGGACAGGTTTAGAGGGATATGGGCCAAACGCAGGCAGGTGACCAGGAGGGCTGTGATTGGAAACTAAATATTCCAGGATTTCGTTGCTTCAGGTGTGATAGAATTGGAGGGGCAAGAGGTGGTGGTGTTGCATTGCTAGTCAGGGAAGATATTACAGCAGTGCTTTGGAAGGATAGATTGGAGGGCTCATCTAGGGAGGCTAGGGAAGCGGAAAATCAAAATGTGACAGGAGGATCCAGAATGTGTGAAGATAAAGCTCTAGATGTAAAAGGGGCAAAAACGGAAAGGAAGGGTAGTAAAAATCATCTGAAAGTGCTTTATCTAAATGCACGGAGTATTCGAAATAAGATAAATGAATTAACGGTGCAATTAAGTATATATAGTTATGATATCGTGGCCATTACGGAGACATGGCTGCAAGGGGATCAGGACTGGGAGTTAAATATAGAGGGGTACTCGACAATTAGAAAAGATAGACAGGAAAGAAAGGGAGGAGGGGTGGCCCTTTTAATAAGGGAGGGAATAACGGCAATAGAGAGGAAGGATATTGCGTTGAAGGATCAGGATAGTGAAACAGCTTGGGTACAGATAGAGAATAACAAGGGGAAAAAAACACTAGTGGGTGTAATTTATAGACCTCCAAATAGCTGTGACGCTGTTAGTCAGAACATAAATCTGCAAATAGTTGACGCATGTAAAAAGGGAACTGCTGTAATCATGGGGGACTTCAATTTTCATATTAATTGGGCAAACCAAACTGGGCAGGGTAGACTAGAGGAAGAGTTTATAGAATGTATTAGAGACGGGTTCCTAGAACAGTATGTCACAGAACCGACAAGGGGGGAGGCAATCTTGGATCTGGTCCTGTGTAATGAAGCAGGATTAATTAAAAATGTCATAGTTAGGGACTCGTTGGGAACAAGTGACCACAATATGGTCGAATTCCATATTCAAATAGAAGGGGAGCAGGTTGAAACTCAGGTTAGGGTGCTTAGTCTAAATAAGGGGGATTATGAAGGTATGAGGACTGAGCTGATCAAAGTTGACTGGGATAGCAGACTCAAGAATAAGACGGTACATGAGCAGTGGTGTACGTTTAAGGATCTACTGTATAAACTTCAAGAAAAATTTATTCCTATGAAGAAAAAAAGGGGTAAGGGTAAGAACAGTCAGCCATGGCTCAGTAAAACTATAAAGGATAGTATTCGGCTGAAGGCAAGGGCATATAAGGTAGCCAGAGATAGTGGGAGGGTAGAGGATTGGGAAGCATTTAAAGGTCAGCAAAAAATAACTAAGAGATTAATTAAGACGGGGAAAATAGACTATGAAAGGAATTTAGCGAACAACATAAAAACTAATAGTAAGAGTTTTTATAGCTATATAAAAAGAAAAAGGGTGGCTAAGGTGAACGTTGGTCCATTGGAGGGTGAGACTGGAGAGTTGTTGGTGGGGAACATGGAAATGGCAAAGGCATTAAACGAGTATTTTGTATCAGTCTTCACCATAGAAGACACAATAAATATTCCAACGCTGGATAAACAGGGGGCGGTAGGAATGGAGGAGCTAAATACTATTAAGATCACCAAGGAGGTGGTATTAGGGAAATTAATGAGACTGAAGGAGGATAAATCCCCTGGGCCTGATGGATTACATCCAAGGGTCTTGAGGGAGATAGCGGTGGGGATTGTGGATGCATTGGTGATAATTTTCCAAAACTCCCTGGAGGCAGGAACGGTCCCAGTGGATTGGAAAATGGCCAATGTAACACCTATATTTAAAAAAGGAAGTAAACAGAAGGCGGGTAACTATAGACCGGTTAGTCTAACATCGGTGGTGGGTAAAATGTTAGAGACAATTATTAAAGAAACACTAACGGGGCACTTGGATAAACATGACTTCATCGGACAGAACCAGCATGGTTTTGTGAAGGGGAAATCCTGTATAACGAATCTGCTCGAATTCTTTGAGGAAGTAACAACCCGGGTGGATAAAGGGGAACCGGTGGATGTGGTATACTTGGACTTCCAAAAGGCTTTTGACAAGGTGCCACATAAGAGACTTTTGCTAAAAATAAAAAATTATGGGATTGGGGGTAATATATTAGCATGGGTAGAGGATTGGCTAACAAATAGGAAGCAGAGAGTGGGGATAAATGGTTCATACTCGGGATGGCAACCGGTAACTAGCGGGGTTCCGCAAGGGTCGGTGCTGGGACCCCAGTTGTTCACAATTTATATAAATGATTTGGAGGAGGGAACCAAGTGTAATATATCAAAATTTGCGGACGATACAAAAATGGGAGGGAAAGTAGGGGATGAGGAGGATAGGAAGAGTCTGCAAAAGGATATAGATAAGCTAGGTGAGTGGGCAACAACTTGGCAGATGAAATTTAATACTAATAAATGTGAAGTCATTCACTTTGGGGAAAAAAATGATAGGGTAAGTTATTTTCTAAATGAGGAGGAGCTGCGTTGTAATGCAACGCAAAGGGATCTAGGGGTATTAGTACATGAATCACTAAAAGTCAGTATGCAGGTGCAGCAAGCAATCAGGAAGGCCAATGGAGTTTTGGCCTTTATTGCTAGGGGGATTGAGTATAAAAACACGGAGGTCTTGCTGCAGCTGTACACGGTATTAGTGAGACCACATTTGGAATACTGTGTACAGTTCTGGGGTCCATACTTAAGAAAGGATGTACTAGCCCTGGAGGCAGTGCAGCGAAGGTTTACAAGATTAATTCCTGCAATGAGGGGATTGACATATGAGGAAAGGTTAAGTAAGCTGGAACTCTACTCTTTGGAGTTTAGAAGAATGAGAGGCGATCTCATTGAAACATATAAGATCGTGAGGGGCCTTGATCGGGTGGATGCACCGAGGATGTTCCCAATGATCGGGGAAACTAGAACTAGGGGACATAGTTGCAGAATAAGGGGGGGCTCTTTTAGAACTGAGATGAGGAAGAACTTCTTCACCCAGAGGGTGGTTAATTTATGGAATTCACTGCCCCAGGGAGCAGTGGAAGCAGAAACGTTAAATATATTTAAGTCTAAAATAGATGTTTTTTTAGCTGCCAAGGGGATAAGGGGCTACGGGGAGAGGGCAGGGATATGGACCTAGGTATGGTTAGTATAGTAAGACCTGAGTGATCTCCTGGACAAGTGTCGATCGCCTGGATTGGGGTCGGAGAGGAATTTCCCGGATTTTTTTCCCGAATTGGACCTGGGTTTTTATCCGGTTTTTTGCCTCCCCCAGGAGATCACGCGGTTCTTGGGGTGGAGAGGGGTGATAGCGGTATAAAGGGGAGGATAGTGTCTTGTGTTCTGTGTCTTGTGTCTACTGTTTGTGGGTAAGTGTGTCTGTTTAGTGTTCAGCCATGAGCGAATGGCGGTGCGGGCTCGACGGACCTGGTGGTCTACTCTCGCACCTACTTTCTATGTTTCTATGTTTCTATGTTTCTAGGTGGGACTAGTGTAGGTGGGACACGTTGGTCGGTGTGGGCATGTTGGGCCGAAGGGCCAGTTTTCACAATGTATAACGACATGACTCTGTTTTGTTCACAACTGAAATATCATGTAATGGAGTCAACATTCGTGTTTATGAAACAATGCAAATGGACAATACAGGCCAATTTTAAACATTTGGCGGAATTATATATAAAACAATCATGCTTATGATGTAAAGATTCTGGGTTAAAAATTCTTATGAAAAATGCATTATTGGACCATTAATGCAATAGAAAAAGGAGAATAAAGATCACGGTAGCTGATGTCAGCTTCATATAGAATTAAATTATATATTTTTAAATTTTGGTCATATAAGGGCGACTGAAATGTACGTGTGTAACCCAAGGTGACCCGATTCCTCAAGCATACCAGTGCATAACACTAATGCTATGTTTTCCAGCCCACAATTACATAGCAGTGCTTGGTACCTGATCTGAAGCTTCAGCCGTAAGAGGCAACGTTTATAATAGGACTCTCAATTAATCAATCCTAACAAGTGTTATTGAAGCATACAAATTAACGTGTTATATTTATATTGCATGTTAATTGCACTCTTCTGAAAGATCCATCTGTGGTTCAGTGCTGAATGACTCAAGGACATTTGTCCCACAGGTTCCCGAAGTCCCAGCATAAAACCTATCCTCCTGCACTGTTCCGTGAGTGCTGAATGTGTCATTAACAGCTGAAGGAGCAGCCTGTCTCCTTGTCATCTCCAACTCTCAATTAGCCTTACACTTCTCACGATGCACTCAGTACATATCTGACACAATGGGAAACGTAGAGCAGATCAGACAGCATTCACGAGCAGAGAAACGAGCAATGGTTCAGACTGAAAAGGGACAGAGGATCCAAACTATAGAGTAGAAACAAGGAAATGCAGATGCAGGTTTACACAAAATGGCACAAAGTGCTAGAGTAACTCAGCAGGGCAGGCAGCATCTCGGGAGAACATGGATAGGTGACGTTTTGGGTTGGGACCCAATTCAGTCTGATTTTGGAGGGTGGGTGTGGTGAACGAAAGCTGGAAGAGAGGAGAGGCAGGACTAAGCATTGCAGGTAATATACCCCTCTTGCCTGTGTCTACCTACTATCTGCCAGTGTGTTCTGCATCTCCTCTCACCCAGCTTTCTTCCCCTCCCCCCACCCCCCGCACATCCCCACAATCAGTCTGAAGAAGGGTCCCGACCCGAAAAGTCACCTATCCAGAGATTCAGCCTGACCACTGAGTTACTCCAGCACTTTGTGTTCTTTTGATCTGCAAACCACAGCATTAGCTTTTGTTTCTTTTCCACAGATGCTGCCTCACCTGCTGGTATCTGCAACATTTTCTGTCTTTATTTCAGATCTTCGGCATCAGTGACAATGGCTGCCCAGTGAGTCCGGCTTTCATTGGCAGGGAATAAGCAAAAGGGAAATGAAATGGAGAAAAGTGGTGACCATGGTAGCAGGTAGACCCTGTCAGCATCTGCCTCCTGCTATGATCATCCACACCTTCCCTACAAATTTAAACTGTGATAATAGCATCTGAGAATAAAGATCATTTATTTTTTTAAATCCACTCGGACTATCTTTGATCGGACTTTGCTGACTTCACCTTGCACTAAACGTCATTCCCTTATCATGCATCTATGTACTGCAGGTACACAAACATGCCCGAAACGTTGCCTATCTCCTTCGCTCCATAGATGCTGCTGCACCCGCTGAGTTTCTCCAGCATTTTTGTGTACCTTCGATTTTCCAGCATCTGCAGTTCCTTCTTAAACACATTTATATACTGCAAATGGCTCGACTGTACTCACATACTGTCTTTCTACCGACTGGGTAGCACGCTACAAAAGCTTTTCACTACCTCAGCCATGATCAGCGATGATTGAATGGCAGAGCAGACTTGATGGGCCGAATGGCCTAATTATGTTCCTATCACTTATGACCTTATGACACGTAATAACAAATTGGAGGAACAGCACCTCATATTTCACTGGGGCAACTTACAACTCAGCAGTATTCATTTGATTTCTCTAATTTCAAGTAACCCTCACATTTCCTCTCTCTCCATCTCTCTTCCACCCGAGTCGTCCTACTAGTTTCACTGTCGTCTCGCTTGGTTTCACTGTTTGTATCCCCTCATTATCAACCTTTCCACAAACAATGAACCATTGTGGGCTCCACCTTTCCCTGATCTTCAGTGCCGGCTTTGATTTGTTCTTTTCAAACCTTTCATTCATATGTTCTTTGCACCTTTTCATACCTCTAGTTTCCCTCTCCCCGGCTCTCAGTCTGAAGAAGGGTCTCGAGCCAAAATGTAATTTATTCTCCAGAGATGCTGCCTGTCCTGCTGAGTTACTCTAGTATATTGTGTCTATCTTCTATTTGTAGAACAGTGCAGCACAGGATTAGGCCCCTCGGCCCAGAATATCCGTGCAATTATAAGCCAGTGAGCCTCACGTCCAGAAGATTTGGTTTCACAGAATTAACTATGACTTGTGTAGGAAGGAACTGCAGTTGCTGGTTTAAACCGAAGATAGACACAAAATGCTTGAGTAACTCAGCAGGTCAGGCAGCTTCTCTGGAGAGAAGGAATAGGTGACGTTTCGGGTCAGTCTGAAAAACGGTCTCGCACTGAAACATCACCCATTCCTTCGCTCCAGAGATGCTGCTTGTCCTGAGTTACTCCAACATTTTGTGTCTATCTTCGTATTAACCATGCCTTGGTTGTATAGATGCAGGACTGGCTTACTGACAGATGACAGAGAGTCGTGGTGGAAGGACAATATTCAGAACAGGTCTGTGACCAGTGTAGTTTGGCAGGGATCTGTGCTGGGACCTCTGTTGTTTGCGATAGATATTGATGACTTGGATGTAAACGTAGATAAGTTGCTTAGTAAGCTTGCCGACAACACCAAGAATGCTGGGGTTGTGGACTAAGGGGAAGGTTGTCAAAGTATACAACAGGATATGGGTCAGCAGCAGAAATGGGTGGAGAAATGGCAGATAGAGTTTAATCTAAGCAAGTGTCAAGTGTTGGAATTCAGGAGATCAGAAGTAAGGGGAAAATATGGAGTTAATAGCATGACCCTAAACAGCTTTCATGTACATTGGTTCATACATTCTAGGAGTAGAATTAGGCCATTCGGTCCATCAAGTCTACTCCACCATTCAATCATGGCTGATCTATCTTTCTCTCTCAAACCCATTCTCCTGCCTTCTCTCCATAACCCCTGATACCTGTACTAATGAAGAATCTGTCAATCTGTGACTTTAAAATACAAAATGACAAAATTCCACAGCCATCTGCCGCAATTAATTCCACAAAGGGAGGTAGAGAGGGATCTTGGGGTCCAAGTCCATAACTCCTTGAAAGTGCCAACACAAGTATATAGAGTGGTAAAAAAGGCACATGGTATGCCTGCTTTCATGGGTTGGAGCATTGAGTACAAGAGTCAGGAAGTATGATGCAGGATTATAGGACTTTGGTTAGGCCATATTTGGATTATTGAGGACATTTCTGGTTGCCTCATTACACAAAGGATGAGGAGATTTTGCAAAGAAGTTTACCAGAATGATGCCTGGATTAGAAGGTAATAGTTAAAGGGAAAGATTGGACCAACTTGGATCATTTTCTCTGGAACTCCAGAGGTTGAGGGGAGACCTGCTAGAAGTATATACAATTATATGTGGCATAGATAGGGTAGACAGTGAGGACCTTTTTCCTAGGATGGAAAAATCAAAACTAAAGGGCATAGCTTTAAGGTGAGAGAGATAACGTTTAAAGGCGATGTGCGGGGCAATTTTTGTTTAAGCAGAAGGTCGTAAGTACCTGGAATGTGCTGCCGAGGGTGGTGGCTGAGGTAGATATAATAGTGGCATATAAGAGACGTTTGGTCAGGCATATGGATATGTAGGAAAAAGAGGAATATGAATTATGTACAGGCAGATAAGAATTGGTCTTGGCATCATTTTGGGCACATACATTCTGGTCTGAAGGGCCTGTTCTGGTGTTGTACTGCTTTCTGTCCTATGTTCAAATGTGATGCCAAAATAAACTAACCTCCTCTGCCAGCACGTGTCCCATGTCCCTCCAATCTCTAGGATATCCATGTTCCTATCCAAAAACCTATGAAATGCCACTGTCATATCTACTTCAACCACCACACCAACCAGAGGTGGCATGGATGCAGATACGATCATGGCATTTAAGAGACTTTTGGATAGGATAAAGGCAGTGCATACAAACCACCCACCGCTCTCTCCGTAAAAAAAACACTTGCTCTACAGATCTCCTTTAAACCTTTGCCCTCTCGCCTTAAAGCTATGCCCTCTAACTGGTCTGCAGCTGGGTTGAATGCTTGGGCAAAGTCCATGCATGTCAGTAAAGGGCCTGTCCCACTTGGCGATTGTTTTCGGCAACTGCCGGCATCATTGACTGACGTATCAGATCAGCGAACAATTTGCGGCGTGATGCGGTGGCGATGCGGCACGATGACGTATGACGCGCGATGTTTTTTTCAAGTTTTCAACATTTTATTTGTCGCCTCTGGATTTTGAAATGTTCAAAATCTTTTGGCGACACTGATATGTCGCCGGCAGTCGCCGAAAAAAATCGCCTAGTGGGACAGGCCCTTAAAGCTTCCCACATCATCAAACCATCAAAAGTATTGGTATTCTATTATTGTTTAATCACGCGGTGAGAACTGCAACAATTTTGTTAAATCTGGCATTAATTGCAATTAATATATTACTTGTTTGACAACCTGTAATTTATGTAAGTGCCTACTTATTGGCAAGTTAACTGGTTCCTCGTCCAAGATATGTTCAATTATTTATTTCAGCACCAAATGGATTGAGAGGTAAATTTGCCTGATGGTTCAGTCCTGAGTTGTGTCATGGGGAAATGATGATTGCAGTTTAGCATGGCAGAGACAGACTGGTACCTATTGTTCAGGTATCATGGCCTATATTTCAAAAATGTAGTTTAGTTTAGACATTCAGCATAGAAGTAGGCCTTTTGGTCCACAAAGTCAACGTTGACTTTCAATCATTCGTCCCACTAGATCTATGTTATCTCAGTCCTGACACATTAGGCAGCAATTTTATAGAGGCCAATTACAATACAAACCTGCACGTCTTTGGGATATGGGAGGAAACCAGAGCACCTGGAGGAAATCCATGCAGTCATTGGGAGAATGTGCAAACTCCACACAGACAGCACCCGAGGTCAGGATCGAAACCCGGTCTCTGGCACTGTGAGGCACCATCTCTCCCGAGTATTCTACAAATTAAAACCAAAAAACGAATAGCAATTTCATTTTGACAATGGATGAATAAAAAGCGAGTTCGGTATTACATGGAAACATAGAAAATAGGTACAGGAGTAGAGGCCATTCGGCCCTTCGAGCCTGCACCGCCATTCAATATGACCATGGCTGATCATCCAACTCAGTATCCTGTACCTGCCTTCTCTCCATACCCCCTGATCCCTTTAGCCACAAGGGCCACATCTAACTCCCTCTTAAATATAGCCAATGAACTGGCCTCAACTACATTCTGTGGCAGAGAATTCCACAGATTCACCACTCTCTGTGTGAAAAATGTTTTCCTCATCTCGGTCCTAAAAGATTTCCCCCTTATCCTTAAACTGTGACCCCTTGTTCTGGACTTCCCCAACATCGGGAATAATCTTCCTGCGTCTAGCCTGTCCAACCCCTTAAGAATTTTGTAAGTTTCTATAAGATCCCCCCTCAATCTTCTAAATTCTAGCGAGTACAAACCGAGTCTATCCAGTCTTTCTTCATATGAAAGTCCTGACATCCCAGGAATCAGTCTGGTGAACCTTCTCTGTACTCCCTCTATGGCAAGAATGTATTTTCTCAGATTAGGAGACCAAAACTGTACGCAATACTCCAGGTGTGGTCTCACCAAGGCCCTGTACAACTGCAGTAGAACCTCCCTGCGCCTATACTCAACTGCGCATGCCCAGGTCATGGGTCATTCGGGAAACAAACGTATGTGCCAGCTGAGCACCTGTGTATGTACGGACCTGCATATTCATTTCAATGAGATTTATAACTAAATGTATCCGTCAAATATGTCAGCAGCAGAGTACTGCAGGCTGCACAAATCCACAATTGTATCTATTTAAATTATTGACTCAATAAGCACCAGCCTTGAAAATGCAAGAATGCCTGGAACAAAACCTGTCAATTATCAAATCCCTGGCATTAGCCTGAGTCACAGCCATTCAAATTCAATATTGATTTACACAAATTATTAATTGTGTGGTCAACCAATTTAAGACTGTCCTTACATTCCTATCTAAACAATCTTCCTGGATTGAGGGAAACAAGGAGAATGTGCTGTGTGGGGGTAGGTTGGAAATAACCTGTGGGGTTTGTTCCAGTCTGTCAGGGCTCACAGTTGGGAGCCGGGTCCGGGTGACCGGGCGGTGATAATTATGAGAATTTGCAGCCATTTGAACCACAGCCAAACTAGAGGCGTCACTGAGGAGTGGGCTGCAGCTCCTCAGCTGAAGGGACCTGTTCTCGCTCTCTTTGAAGGAGGCACCGTCCGCCCCAGCGAGTGGGCAAACGCGGAGCCAACCCATAATATGAGTGGGAGCATTTTCTCAGTCAGACTTTGTGGACAGTTGGGGAGAGGGATCTGGGAGAGAGAGAGCTGGCGATGCCGCACAGACGCAACAGTTTAATAACGACCCATTAAAACCGCCTTTCGGCCACTCGGCAACCTGGGTTGATCTGATCTGACAGCCCTCTCACTAGCTCGCTGTGTGCCCGATCCTAACGCAGAACCTCCACAAAACCTTTGGGCTTCGGGTCGCACCTGCACAAAGAGCCTCTGCTAACAAGGGCTGGCAAACTGTGCTGGCCAACGTGCACTGGGCGAGATGGCTGGGGGAAACACACTGCAACCACCGTAAACTTGGAACAGCACAGACCCTCCACTCAATCTAACCTATACTAAAGGGCAGGCATTTCACAGTTAAATGTGGTATATCGGATTGGCGACTCCTTCACAGGGCCAACCCTATACTCAGTTTTCCACGGAGATGAATCTTTGCCTTAACGGTACATTCACACCGCCTGTAGGTAAAGCATCAGCCCACATCACACTGATACAGTCGCTGCCTGCCTCAGATTAAATATATTTTTACACATAAATCATGAATATAGATAAGATGTTTCAAACACAAGTAATATTTTCTTATTCCAGTTGCAAACACATTAAGGATTAAATGAAAATAATAAATTCTTTACATTTTTGAATATCTCCTAATTGAAGATTAATGAACTGAACTAGAACTAGGACTGTGTAAGTTGTGTGCGAACAGCAGAACAAGAAAGGAAGCTATTGAGCTGACAGAGTTCTAGATTAAATCCTTGGTAGAATAGTTAACAATTTATTCAATTTATACAATGCTGCGTTCGCTTTAAAAAAAATCCTGAATGACCTTTGACAAATCCCATGATTCCTTGCATTTATCGAGATACCGAACTCGCTTATTGTAAAAACATGGCTGTTATTCAATTTCATTGTTGTTGATGGGCAAATTCTGTTCTGAAATCCAGTTTCTGTAGCACAATGTACAAATGCATTGAAGATACGATTCACCAGAACAGCAAGATTGCACAGCAGAGGTTGTTGTGGCATCAAACAAAGTCTGCTGGACAAAGAGGTTTACCTTTCACAGCGTTGGGTTACAAGGGCTCAGTACAAAAAGCTTAGAAATGTATTGAATGGCACAGGATTCATGTGCAAGCATTGGCCTTGAGATGGTTTGGCCAATCCTGTAGAAGTAGTCTTTTATGGCCTGGTTCAAAGATGCTTAAAGACAACTTGCCATAACGCATTCTCGTCCATGCACTTCAGCAGTCAGAACAGGCTACAGATTAGTGCCCTTTAAATTAAGACCTTGAAGCAGATCTACTTTAGAATCTTCTGACTACCCAAACCACATCTCCATCAGGACCCTGAACACACATCTCCCCCTGCTCAAGAGTTTGGACATCATGCTACAATTGTGTAGAACGTTGGTTAGGGTGCACTTGGAGTTTTGTACGTAGTATTGGTCGCCACACTACAGGAAAGATGTGATTGCACAAGAGAGGGTACAGAAGAGAATCACAAGGATGTTGCCTGGATTAATGAGTTATGAAGAGAGATTGGGTAGACTTGCTCCAGTGAAGGCTAAATTGTAGTGTGCTAAAAGTCTGTAAAATTATGAGAGGCATAGATAGGGTAATCAACAAGAGGCTTTTTAGTTTAGTTTATTGTCCCGTGTACTGAGGTACAGTGAAAAGCTTTTTGCTGCATGCCAACCCAGTCAGCAGAAATCAATACATGATTACAGTCAATCCATTTACAATGTACAGATACATGATAAGGGAATAATGTTTAATGCAAGGTAAAGCCAGCAAGGTAAAGTCCAGGCAAGGATTTTCCCAGGTTAGGGATGTCTATAGTTAGGTTTAAGGTGAGAAGGAGGGGGTTTAAGAGGATTTGAGGGCTAACTTTTATCACACGTTGCAAAGTTAGTATTTACAATGAGCTGCCAGGAGATTCTGGAAGCAGGAACTGTAAGCATTTAAGGTACATTTGGGCAGGTTTTAAATGAACAAAGCATAGCGGGATTTGGAATTAATGTAAGGAATTGGGAATATTACAGATAGCCATGATGGTTGGTCAAAGGGCCTGTTTCTATGCTGTGCAACTCTGCAACTCAAACCTCGGCCACGAGCAAATAATTATGATACCGATCCGCTGAAGTGAATTACTCCTTGACTCCGACCCTGATTTCCATTAACAGAAACCTCCTATTGCACAAAATACTGGAGTAACTCAGTGGGACAGGCAGCACCTCTGGAGAGAAACATCAAGACCCGAAACATCACCCATTCCTTCTCTCCAGTGAGGCTGCCTGTCCCACTGAGTTACTCCAGTATTTTGTGCAATGGGAGGTTTCTGTTAAAGGAAATCAGGGTCTGAGTCAAGGAGCAATTCACGTCAGCGGATCAGTATCATAATTATTTGCTCGTGGCCGAGGTTTGAATTGCAGAGTTTATTTCAGCATTTTGTGTCTACCTTCGACTTTATCTACAGTTCTTTCCTACACCTCCCATTGCATCTTCCAACCCCACTTCCAATCCCCCCTCCCCCCAGCCTTCATTCACAATGACCCTGCCCCAACAACATCATAACATATGAATCTAGGTGCAGGAATAGCCATGTAGCTTGTGAAGCCTACCTACCCACCATTCAGTATGATCATGACTGATCTGCCCCATGTCTCATCTCCTCTTTTGTGCCAATCTCCCATTGCTCTCAATGTCCTGATCTTTCTCATATGTATTAACTCCCTCTTTAAATTTTACCAATGATCTGGTCTCCACAACCGTCTGAGGTAATCAATTCCAGAGTTTTATCACTGATTGTGAGAAATTTTTACATGCACCAGTATTAAATGCCTACTTCCTAATCTTTAGATAGAGCCTCAAGTGCAGCTGCAATTAACAAGATTCAAATATTGCCGTAAAAATATTGTGTCTTTCTGCACCCCCTTGTTTACTTTACCTTTCAAGGCACTGGAGAATTTATAAACCAGAGACATGGAGTGGCACAATGGCAGAGTTGCTGCCTTACAACGCCAGAGACCCAGGTTCGATCCTGACTATGGGTACTGTCTGTATAGAGACAAGTCCGTTCGCTCCGAGACCGCGTGGGTTTTCTCCGGGTGCTCTGGTTTCCTCCCACCCACCAAAGTCCTACAGGTTAATTGGGTTCGGTAAAAATTGGAAACCATATCTAGTGTGCAGGATAGTGCTCGTGTTCAGATATCGCTGGTCGGCGCGGATTCGGTGGGCCAAAGGGCCTCTTTGCGCGCAGTATCTCCAAACTAAAACTAAACTAAACATGATGCCTTTTATGATTTCAAGATGTCCCCCAAGTGCTTTACCGCCAATGGGAAATTCAAAAAGTCTAATCACTGTTTTAATTTTACAAAAGCAAAGCCTCACAATTTATACAGCTTGGAAGGCAAAAATTTATGGTGAAAACCTTTCTCCATCAAGATTATTGATGAAAAAATTGGGGACAAGCTTTGAATAATTATCTGATCATTAATTTAAAAATGGACAGGAAAGTATTATTTGCAACTGAAGCTCAAACTTCCAATCTATATATATCTATACATATTGATATATCTATATATATCTATATATATCTATATATATCTATATATATATCTATATATATATCTATATATATATATATATATATATATATATATATATATATATATATGGTATATATATATTATATATATATTATATATATTAACAGTCAAACTGTTAAGCATTATTGCAACGCAAGATTAATTATTAGCCCAATCTTTTCTCTAATAGCCTGTAAGATGTTGCCCAAAGACTAGATGAAAGAGGCTCCACATGTAAATACATCGCTTACTGCACAGGACTCCATGTGCTAACAGTTGCTTAATAAATTTAAGTCACATTGAGACGTATTTCATGAATACTTCTGTAAACATTAAAACATTATGTAAAGCCTGAACAAGTGCAACAGAATGTTATTAATTATTGATGGGTTTCCAACTATAATTCATTGTCTTCTAAATTAAATTAGATTAAATTAAATTCCACTTCCATTCATCTCAGGTCTCACTTATTCTCAACATTATGTTTAAGTAATGAAGATCGCTGCTTGTTAAACTACTTATTATTAGCAAAGATAGACACAAAATACAGGAGTAACTCAGGAGGACAGGCAGCATCTCTGGATAGAAGGAATGAGAGACCCTTCGAAGGGTCTTGACCCAAAACATCACCCATTCCTTCTCTCCAGAGATGCTGCCTGTCCCGTTGAGTTACTCCAGCATTTTGTGTCTATCTTCAGTGTAAACCAGCATCTGCAGTTCCTTCCTACTTAATATCAGCTCTGTTTCCAAGAGATGAGAATTGTCTGGCATACTGCATGATATAAACACCTGAAGAAACCTAATCACCTACAAATGTTTTTGATAGTTTTTAAAATGAACATGATTACCAATGTGTGAATATTACTCAATATTTCTCATCTGTCTTAAAACCACAAATTTCCTAATGTCTTCTTTATTTTTCCCACCGGGAAACAATTAATACGTACATTTTAAGTTAAAAAAAACAAGTCAATTTATATGAGGTGATTATGTAATGAAAGTGTGATTTCACAGATGACTTGGAAAAAAAATTGTGAGACTTTGTTTAGAAAACTACAAGTTATTTAACTATGAAAATAAATATCTTAGTGACTGACAGCAATTCCATTTCCAGTGTTGAAATAAAACTTGTAATATTTTACCTCTCCTCGGGTTACTGAAACCTCCACCCCTCTCCTTCCACTTACATTCCTTCCTTAGCTTCACTATTCACACTTTCCTCACCTCACACCTTGTTGTCTTTTCATCTCTGGCTTTTTCCAATCACTCCCCTCACCAGTAGCCACCTTTCACTTACAAGGCTTTGTCCCACCTCCTCCTCTCTTCTAGCTTTCATCACCCCCCCCCCCCCCCCGCTACAATCACTGATGAAGGTCCCTGACCCGAAGCATCACCTTTCCATTTTCTCCAGAGATGTCGTCGGATCCACTGAGTTACTCCAGTACTTTGTGTCTTTTTTTTTGTAAACCAGCAACCGCAGTTTCTTATTTCTCCTTTCTAATTAACCTCAACAGTTTCTCATCTCATCTCTGGTTTTGCAGGTTAAAATCATTGCTTCAGTCTTCATATTTTTCCAGTTGCTGTTCTTCATTGCACCAAGGCCAATAGGACTGTCTGACTTTCTCAGTATTTCTTTGTTATCTATGATCTTTTCATTCCACTGCTCAATTCACCGTACTCTTTTGACCTTGTCTTGTGCTGTTGTTCAGTGCCGCCCTTACTTAATGTCTCCAGAATTTCACTGCACTCTCTTTCAGTTTCAATTCCCCAAAGTATTCTCACTCAAACCTTTCACTTGATAAGATTTTCAACCTCATTAAAATTCTCTTATTCTAGTTCCTGTTTGCAATTTTCTCACTGCGTTTTCCAGCATCCATAAGGTTTCACTCCTTGTTCTTTCCACACAAACCAACCTCCCTTCCATTGACTCAATTCATACTCCACACTGCCTTGACAAGGCCAGCAGCATAATCAAGGACGAGTCGCACCCTGGCCACTCCCTCTTCTCCCCTCTCGCATCAGGCAAAAGGTATAAAACGCACAACTTCAGATTGAGGGACAGTGTCTTCCCAGCTGACTGAATCATCCTACCCCATCCAGTGAGCAGTGCTGAACTACTATCTACCTCATTGATGACTCTCTGACTAACATTGATGGGGCTTTGTTGGCTTTACGTTGCAGGAAATATTATTCCCTTATCATGTATTTATACACCGTAAATGGCTCAATTGTAATCATGTATTGTATTTCCGCTGACTTGTTAGCATGCATAAAGCTTTTCACTGTACCTCGGTACACATGACAATAAACTAAACTGTTCAAATATTTTAGCTGTTTTGATTTGTGTTTTCCAGTATTTCCTTTAATGAATCATAGAATCAGGCTATTTGCCTGATCCGGTGGGAAAGTTGGTTTCATTTCATTCCTGTATTAAATTTTGCTTGATTTATAAATTATAATCCTACATAGCTATAAAAACAAAAGAGAGAATAGTGCTTTCTGAAATTGGAAACAAATACAAGGATTATGGAAAAATGGAATCAATCCACATATCAATTAGTTTCTAGTTATGAGTTGGGTGTTTTGTAGATTAAAAAGTGCTGGCATATTTATCATTTCTTGCTGTTGGTGTCCATGGCAGATTGTCATTCTATAAACTGCTTAACCTGTATAAATGGTCAGTCTGAAGAAGGGTCTCGACCGAAACGTCACCCATTTGTTCTCTCCAGAGATGCTGTCTGTCCCGCTGAGTTACTCCAGCTATTTGTGTCCATCTATGTTCATGAATAGCTCTTTCCAACAACCACCAGGCCCTTTTTGTGTCTGTCTGAAGGCTTGTTCAGCTTATTAATTTATTTTATTTAAAATCTTTTGAGTCTTTTTGTACCACGTGTATTCTTTTTGCACTATAAAAAAAGGGCCAACATTTGAAAATCTAGCCTTTATTTTGTTTTACCACCATAACATAGATGTTGGTTATGGAAAAAGATAGGACCAGTCCTCAAATGAAAGACCTATATTGGGCAAGGCTAATTTTGATGGTACTCAACAGGAACTTATAAAGGTTGATTGGGAAAGTCTGTTACCACTTAAAGGGCCACCTGGCAAGTGGGAGGCATTTAAAGGAGAGATAGGAAGCCATGAGGTCCAGCATGAAGGGCAAGCTTGCAGAATGAAGAAACCCTTGTTGACAAGGAATATTCATAAGATCATGATCATGTGATAGTAGAATTCAGCCATTTGACACATCAAGTCTACTCCACCATTCAAACATGATTTATCTATCTCTCCTAACCCCATTGTCCTGCCTTCTCGCCATAACCTGACACCCATACTAATCTCTGCTTTAAATATATCCACTGACTTTGCCTCCACAGCATTCTGTGGCAAAGAATTCAACAGGTTCACCACCCTCTGACTAAAGAAATTCCTTCACTTCTCTTTCCTAAAATAACATCCTTTCTTTGACACCCTTTTGAAGTCCTTGTCAGGAAAATGGAGACATATGTCAGGTGCAGGCAGCTGCGATCAAATGAATCCTGTAAGGAGTAGAAGGTGGCTCATTGGTAGAGTTGCTCCATTACAGTGCCAGAGATCTGAGTTTAATCTTGACTATGGGTGCTGTTTGCATGGAGTTTGTATGTTCTCCCTTTGACTGTGTGTCTTTTCTCTGGGAGCTCCAGTTTCCTCTCGCACGCCAAAGATGTACAGGCTTGTCAGTTAATTGGCTTCTTTAAATTGTGAATTGTTCCTAGTGTGTAGGATCTTGCTGGTGTATGGGGTGATCGCTGGTTGGCGTGGGCACGGTGGGCGGGAGGGCTTTCTTCCACACTGTATCTCTAGAGCCTAAAGATTGAAGTCTAAAGGAGGTAGGAATATGCTCAAGAAGGTTAGGAGGGAAAAATGGACAGATCCTTGGAAGAAAAGGTTAAAAGAGAATCCCTAAACATTAAGTGCATTAACTAGGGAGGAAACAATTTTCCTTAGGGATCAATTTTGTATTCTATATGTGGAGCCATTTGAAATGGGCAGGATCTGAAATTACTGCTGCTCATCTGCAATTACTATGGTGAAGAACATGGAAGCTAGTGAGTTCATGGAAGAGAATAAAGTTATCCAGCAACATATCAACAAACAAATGAGAAGATGCTTGCAGATGTGAAGCACAAAATGGTGGACACATCCACAATGGCCTGACTGAGAGAATTCTGGAACAATGTGGGAAGCAGGTGAATGAGTTTCTGGGGCCTTACTGTGTCTTCATTAGTCATAGGTAAGGTACCAGAAGATTGGAAAATGCTTTGATTTAAGAAGGGCTGCAAGAACAAACCAGGGAACTGCAGGCTGGGAGCCTTGCAGTGGTGAGAAAGCTACTGGGCTGAATACATAAGAGTTGTTTGCATTTGGAAAGGTAAGGACTGATTAGGAATAATCTGCATGACTCTGTGGGAGATAGTGTCTCACAAACTTTTTTTTATTTTTTATTTAATATATTTTTTTATTAAAGGTAATCAATTACAATGCTTCAAACAACTTTATATCAAATTAATTCAATTTGCATTAAGTAAAACACTAGTAATACTTATCTACTATTTTTTTAGAAATAATGATAGAGAAAGAATAGAACAGTTATAAATCATTAAGAGAGTGATTAAATAATAATTTGATTATATATAAGAAAGAAAAGAGAAACGAAAAAAAAAAAAAGAAAAAAAAAAAAAAAAAAAAAAAATTTAGAAACCACAATATGTATTATTAATAACACTACTACAAGTGATATTATCGATAAAGATATATGTTAATTCCAATATAAAAATGAATTATTCTCACCAAATCCCGCAGGGTGCACGCCGAGCTGTGTTGCCAAGAACAGCTACTTCTCTAAATACTGTATATATGGAGACCATATCTGTTCAAAAGAATTATACTTGTCCAATAGGACAAATCTAATTCTTTCCAGATGTAACGTCTCCATCATCTCTGTTGCCCACATTTTGGTTGTGAGGGATAATGTTCCCTTCCAAAATTTCAATATGATTTTTTTCCCAATTATCAAACAGTAATCAAAGACATTTCTTTGATTTACTGTAAGTGATAGATGTAAATCCGGAATTCCAAATATTATTAGCTTTGGGTTAGGGTCCAATTTAACTTTGATGACTTCAGAAATAACTTTAAAAATTTCTGTCCAGTAATAATTCAATTTAGGACATGTAACGAAACTATGTATTACATTTGCCTCTGCTTTCTTGCACTTATCACAAATAGCGGAGAGATTCGGAAAAATACTATTTAATTTAGTTTTCGAATAATGTAACCTATATAATACTTTAAATTGTATCAATATATGTCTGGCGTTTAATGAACACCGGTGTATTCGTTGTAGACTTTCTTCCCAGTTTTCTTTTGTTATAGCCAATCCCATTTCATTTTCCCATGCTTGACGATATATTTCCGTTATTGGATTCTCCTTATCCAAAATGATGTTATATATATAGGCTATTAATTTTTCTGTATTTGGATATAAATTAAACAGTTCGTCTAACAATCCTGCTTCTTTATTTTTATAATCTTGTGTATTGGATTTAATATAATCTCTAATTTGTAAATACCTAAACAAATGTTGTGGAGACAATCCATAAATATCTTGTAACTCCTGGAATAAAATAAATTTTCCTTTTCTATAAAGGTGTTCTATCCTTGTAATTCCTAAATCATCCCATTGTTTAAACCCCCCATCTAATATAGCAGGTTTAAACGATGGATTATTCATAATTGGTAATCTAAATGAGAGATTATCCAAATGTAGAGTCTTAACTATTTGTTTCCAAATACGTCTATTATTATATATTATTAGGTTGTCTTTATAATTTTTTTTTTTGTACTTCCGTTGGTGCAAAAATTATCGAACCTACATTGAAAGGTAGACAGTCTTCCTTTTCTATATTTAACCATGTCGGTTCATGATCCATATTTACCCACCAGAAATTCATATTCTTAATCTGAACAGCCCAAAAATAATATAAAAAGTTTGGAAGTGCTAATCCTCCATTTATCTTAGCTTTGCATAGATGTTTTTTATTTATTCTGTGATTTTTATAATCCCAAATAAAACTATTGACAATATTATCAATTTAAAAAAAAAAAGTTTTCGGAAGAAAAAAAGGAATAGCCTGAAACAAATATAACAACTGTGGTAGAAATACCATCTTTATGGCATTTATTCTACCAATCATGGATATAGGAAGTGTTTTCCAATATAAAATATTTTTTCTAAGTTTATCTAATAGTTGAGGATAGTTGGATTTTATTAATGAGTTATGAGTTTTAGTTACGTTAATCCCTAAATATTTAAGTTTGTCTGTAACTACTTTTAATGGGTATTGTTGTAATGTATTTAGATTTATTCCTGTTATTGGCATAATCTCGCTTTTATCCCAATTAATCCTATACCCAGAAAATGCACCAAACTTAGTTATAATGTTTAGCAGGTTGGGAATACTAATTTCCGGTTTTGTAATATAAATCAAAACATCATCTGCATATAAAGAAATTTTATTAATTGTTGTATCAGTATTATAGCCATATATTTCAGGTTCAGATCTAATTTTTTCCGCCAATGGTTCTATCACCAATGCGAACAATAAGGGTGATAACGGACATCCCTGTCTGCATCCCCTAGAGAGTTTGAATTTGGCTGATAAAATTTGGTTAGTCAAAATTCTTGCCATAGGATTCGAGTATAAAATTCTTACCCATTTACAAAATCTATCCCCCAATTGAAACTTTTCCATTATATTAAATAAATACATCCATTCCACCTGATCAAACGCTTTTTCTGCATCTAGTGATATAACCGCTAGTTCCGTATCTCGTATTCTTTTTGAATATATAATATTAAACAAACGTCTGAGATTATGGGATGAGTAACGTTTTGGGATAAAACCTGTTTGATCATAATGTATTAATTTAGAGATCACTAAACTTAATCTCCTAGATAAGACCTTAGTTAATATTTTTTGGTCTGTATTTAAAAGGGCAATCGCTCTATATGATCCAGGATCTTCCAAATCCTTATCTACTTTAGGGATGAGTGTAATTGTGGATTCATTTAGAGATTCTGGTAATTTTCCTTGGTCATATGCATATCTATACATTATTTGTAATCTTGGAGAAATCAGATCTTGAAATTTTTTATAAAATTCTGCACTCAGGCCATCTGGGCCCGCTGCTTTTCCGTTCTTTAGCGAACTAATTGATTCTATAATGTCTTTTACTGTTATTTCAGCATTTAACAATTCTCTACCTTCCTGATCTAAGCTATTGATTTGACATTCTTGTAAAAATATTTCCATACTATCTGTTTGTCCTGTTAGTTTTGACGAATAAAGATTTTTATAATATTGTAAAAATCTATCATTAATATCTTTTGGAGTAATTAATATATTTCCATACTCAGATCTAATTCCGTGTATCATCTTCTCATCTTCTAATTTTCTAAGCTGTCGTGCTAGTAATTTTGTGGCTTATCTCCAAATTCAAAATACACTTGCTTAGTTTGTTGAAAAAGTTTAATCACTTGATTAGAATATATTTTATATAATCTATATTTTACTGATGCAATTTTATTACTTAACTCTTTGGAAGGCTGTTTTATATTTTCATTATCTAGACGTTTTATCTCATTTTCTAAATTTTGTTCTATTTTTCGATTTTCTTTATTGAGATGTGCTTGTGCGGATATTATTGCGCCACGCATGAATGCCTTAAATGTGTCCCAAAATAGTGATGGAGAAGTTTCAGGATTATCATTAGTTTCAAAAAATAATTTAATCTGATCCATCACATATTTACAACAGTCATTGTCCTTTAATATCTGAGGGTTAAATCTCCAGGTAGTAGTTTTATTAGATATATCTTTTAATTTTATCTTAAATGTTAATGGCGCATGATCCGAGATGATAATATTATGATATTTTGCATCATACGTAAAAGGAAGTAATTTAGAATCTATTAAAAAATAATCTATCCTCGAATAGGTTCCATGTACGGGCGAGAAAAAAGAATATTCTCGTCCGGATGGATTATCTAACCTCCAGATGTCTTTAATATTAGATGTATTGATAAAAGCATTTATGAATTTACATGATTTCGAGGCAGCTTTCCTTTTTGCAGATGATCTATCTAGATAGTTATCTAAAGTACAATTTAAATCACCTCCAATTATTAAATTGTGTTGAGTGGATATAGGAATATTATTAAATATTTTCTTAAAAAATAGTGGATTATCAAAATTAGGGGCATATATATTCATTAAAATTACCTTTTTTGAATATAATTCCCCTGTAATTATTACATATCTGCCTTCTTTATCCTCTATAATAGAACTTTGTATGAAAGGTATACCTTTGCGAATAATTAGAAACATAGAAACATAGAAAGTAGGTGCGAGAGTAGACCACCAGGTCCGTCGAGCCCGCACCGCCATTCGCTCATGGCTGAACACTAAACAGACACACTTACCCACAAACAGTAGACACAAGACACAGAACACAAGACACTACCCTCCCCTTTATACCGCTATCACCCCTCTCCACCCCAAAAACCTCGTGATCTCCTGGGAGAGGCAAAAAAACGGATAAAAACCCAGGTCCAATTCGGGAAAAAAATCCGGGAAATTCCTCTCCGACCCCAATCCAGGCGATCGACACTTGTCCAGGAGATCACTCAGGTCTTACTATACTAACCATACCTAGGTCCATATCCCTGCCCTCTCCCCGTAGCCCCTTATCCCCTTGGCAGCTAAAAAACCATCTATTTTAGTCTTAAATATATTTAAAGTTTCTGCTTCCACTGCTCCCTGGGGCAGTGAATTCCATAAATTAACCACCCTCTGGGTGAAGAAGTTCTTCCTCATCACCGTTTTAAAAGAGCCCCCCCCTTATTCTGCAACTATGTCCCCTAGTTCTAGTTTCCCCGATCATTGGGAACATCCTCGGTGCATCCACCCGATCAAGGCCCCTCACGATCTTATATGTTTCAATGAGATCGCCTCTCATTCTTCTAAACTCCAAAGAGTAGAGTTCCAGCCTACTTAACCTTTCCTCATATGTCAATCCCCTCATTGCAGGAATTAATCTTGTAAACCTTCGCTGCACTGCCTCCAGGGCTAGTACATCCTTTCTTAAGTATGGACCCCAGAACTGTACACAGTATTCCAAATGTGGTCTCACTAATACTGTGTACAGCTGCAGCAAGACCTCCGTGTTTTTATACTCAATCCCCCTAGCAATAAAGGCCAAAACTCCATTGGCCTTCCTGATTGCTTGCTGCACCTGCATACTAACTTTTAGTGATTCATGTACTAATACCCCTAGATCCCTTTGCGTTGCATTACAACGCAGCTCCTCCTCATTTAGAAAATAACTTGCCCTATCATTTTTTTTCCCAAAGTGAATGACTTCACATTTATTAGTATTAAACTTCATCTGCCAAGTTGTTGCCCACTCACCTAGCTTATCTATATCCTTTTGCAGACTCTTCCTATCCTCCTCATCCCCTACTTTTCCTCCCATTTTTGTATCGTCCGCAAATTTTGATATATTACACTTGGTTCCCTCCTCCAAATCATTTATATAAATTGTGAACAACTGGGGTCCCAGCACCGACCCTTGCGGAACCCCGCTAGTTACCGGTTGCCATCCCGAGTATGAACCATTTATCCCCACTCTCTGCTTCCTATTTGTTAGCCAATCCTCTACCCATGCTAATATATTACCCCCAATCCCATAATTTTTTATTTTGAGCAATAGTCTCTTATGTGGCACCTTGTCAAAAGCCTTTTGGAAGTCCAAGTATACCACATCCACCGGTTCCCCTTTATCCACCCGGGTTGTTACTTCCTCAAAGAATTCGAGCAGATTCGTTAAACAGGACTTCCCCTTCACAAAACCATGCTGGTTCTGTCCGATGAAGTCATGTTTATCCAAGTGCCCCGTTAGTGTTTCTTTAATAATTGTCTCTAACATTTTACCCACCACCGATGTTAGACTAACCGGTCTATAGTTACCCGCCTTCTGTTTACTTCCTTTTTTAAATATAGGTGTTACATTGGCCATTTTCCAATCCACTGGGACCGTTCCTGCCTCCAGGGAGTTTTGGAAAATTATCACCAATGCATCCACAATCCCCACCGCTATCTCCCTCAAGACCCTTGGATGTAATCCATCAGGCCCAGGGGATTTATCCTCCTTCAGTCTCATTAATTTCCCTAATACCACCTCCTTGGTGATCTTAATAGTATTTAGCTCCTCCATTCCTACCGCCCCCTGTTTATCCAGCGTTGGAATATTTTTTGTCTTCTATGGTGAAGACTGATACAAAATACTCGTTTAATGCCTTTGCCATTTCCATGTTCCCCACCAACAACTCTCCAGTCTCACCCTCCAATGGACCAACGTTCACCTTAGCCACCCTTTTTCTTTTTATATAGCTATAAAAACTCTTACTATTAGTTTTTATGTTGTTTGCTAATTTCCTTTCATAGTCTATTTTCCCCGTCTTAATTAATCTCTTAGTTATTTTTTGCTGACCTTTAAATGCTTCCCAATCCTCTACCCTCCCACTATCTCTGGCTACCTTATATGCCCTTGCCTTCAGCCGAATACTATCCTTTATAGTTTTACTGAGCCATGGCTGACTGTTCTTACCCTTACCCCTTTTTTTCTTCATAGGAATAAATTTTTCTTGAAGGTTATACAGTAGACCCTTAAACGTACACCACTGCTCATGTACCGTCTTATTGCAACTCCTCTAGATTTATGAATAAATGTAGAATGATACACCTTAGAAATCCATTTAGCTGTTAATCTATGTTGAGCATCTTTTTTAAGATGAGTCTCTTGAAGGAAAATTACATCTGTCTTCAATCTGTTCAACTGAGCTAACACCTTTCCCCTTTTAATTGGTTCATTAATTCCTTTTACATTCCAACTGCAGAAGGTTACTCCATCACCCCCAGTCTTCACCTTTATATCATGCATTTTACTATTAGGGTGGCTTTTTTTGAAGTAGCCTTCTTGACTCCCCCAGCTCCCCGTTGCACCCGGACATCAATCCAATGAGATTTTCTATCCACCTTAATCCGCATCTATGTCTTCTTAAACTAAATACATAATATCCTTCACATCTACATTCAAATAATATATAATATAAGATCAATAAAAAACAAAAACAATAAGAAATATCAATAATAAAAAAAAAGTAAAGGGTGTTAATAGGGTGCTCAGAAAAAAAAGAAACTACACTTGTATAGTGTGTAGTATGTGAAGGTGAAAGCCACACTAACGTGGCCATTAATCTAAAGACTTCCGTTTTTTTAATTTAAAAAAAAGATGTTAATTATACCAGCTCCTATCTCAAATGCTATATATATTGGGGTGGGGTACTAACTTTATATACTTAGTACTTAGTAATTATTTCTATTATTCATATTACTATTTGCTAATTACTAATATCAATTGTATTTAATACTATAATATGTAATACTATTATCATGGAATAATTAAATATTTTCTAATAATTAATACAGAACTACAACTAAATGTCCATTATTCCACTTCCTTCTAAGTGAGTATTTCATAACCACAGGTCGATGATAAAAGTTCAGTCCTCTCCTTCTCCCTCGGGTTCTTCCTCCGCGTCTTCTCTCTCTTCATCTTCTGGCTTTTGCTGTATGCCTTGGGCGAATTTCAATGCTTCAGTATGCTTAACGAAACGATATTCCTTGTCATCATAAGTTACTCTCAGTGTTGCTGGGTACATCAAGCCATATCTCAGATCCTTAGTATTCTGTAAATTCCTCAGGATACCTTTTGTTTATTTAAATAGTGATCTTTTCTTGGCCACTTCTGCTGGGTAATCTCTAAAAATACTGATGTTGTCTCCCTCGTATTTCAGGTTTCTCTTTTTTATTATTATCTTCATCATTTCTTCGAAGACATGGTCAAAGGCCACTTTTACAATCATTTGTCTGGGCGATGAACCTATCCCAGGAACCCGTCTTAGAGCCCTATGTGCACGGCTCAACAGGGGTTCATGATCCAAATTCAGAATATCCATTAAAAGTTTTGCAACAAATTTTCGAGGATCTTGACTCCCCTCACGACCTTCGCTCAGACCAACTATACGCAAATTTTTACGGCGTTGACGTCCCTCCAGATCAATACATTTCTCGTTTGTTTTACGTAATAATTCTAAGAGGCGTTTGTTCTCGGCACGGAGTTTTTCGGTCTCCTTAGTATTCACTTCAGCAATCTTAGTTAGCTCTTTAATTGCTTCGCCTTGTTGGTCTAGCGAAATTATAGTAGGATCTATCTTGTCATCCAGCTTTCTTTCCATCCCAGTAGCTATATCCTTTACCTCCTCCATTTGAGTTTGTAACTCGGCATTAGCCTTTTCCTTCCACTCATCCATCATACTTTTTACCGTCGTTATAACTTGTTTTATTAAGTCTTCTTTATTTTTCTCGTGAGACACCAGCATATCCGCTTTTAAACTTTTTATCTCCTCCATATACTCCATATACTCCTTCCTCTGCTTCTTTATCTCCTCCATATACTCCTTCCTCTGCTTCTTTATCTCACCTAGAATGGTAGTCTTAAGTTCCTCCATTTCAGCTTTCCTCTGTGAGACATCTTCTTGAGAAGCAGCAGCAGCAGCAGCACCCGAGCTGAGGCCAGTTTCCCTTCTCGTAGATTTTTTTCCAGTGGTGGGGGGAGGGGAGCGCTGGGTCATAATTTCTTCTTAAAATCGCGCGCCTGATGACGTCACGCACCTTTTAAACGCTGCCGGAGCCGTTCGCAATCGATCTCCTGTGGTAAGTGCGTTTGTTTGACCCTTTTACCCCCGTTTTAAATTCAGTTTTTTTCGGAGCTGTAATGGCGCGATTCCACTCACATCGTGGCGCCAACCGGAAGTCTCACAAACTTGATTGAGATTTTGAGGGGATGCCCAAAAGGATTGACATTGTCTATATGGACGAGATCCATTGACAAGGTCCATGGTAGGCTGGTTCAGGTGTGATTACATAGGATCCAGAGTGAGTTAGAAAATTGGGGACAAAATTATACAAACAAGGAACTGCAGATGGTGGTTTACAAAAAAATAAACAAAGTGCTGGAGTAACTCAGGATCCCAACCCGAAACTTCACCTATCCATGTTCTCCAGAGATGCTTTACATTGGAGACCAGTAGCCAATGGTGTGTCACTGGGATAGTTTAGTTTAGTTTAGAGATACACCGTGGAAACATGCTCATCAGCCCACCAAGTCCGTGCTGACCAGTGACTATCTGTACACTAGTTCTATCCTACACACTATGAACAATTGTACAGAAGCCAATTAACCTATAAACCTGTACGTCTTTGGAGTGTGGGAGGAAACCAGAGCACCCAGAGAAAACCCACGCCGCCACAGGGAGAACGTACAAACTCCATACAGATAGCACCTGTACTCTGGATCTAAAGGGGCTGTCCCACCAAGGCGACCTAATTGGCGAGTTTAGAAGAGTTTAGGAGAGTTTGAACAAATGTCATGTTGAAGACCTCCTTCGACTATGTAGAAGACCTCCTTCGACCTCCTTTAACTATGTTGAAGAGTAGCTTCGACTAGCTATGACTAACTTCAGGAAAATTGGACACCAAATAGTGGAGAGTGAAGACGACCTCCTTCGACTATGATGAAGACTATCTACGACTACCTTCGATTACCTACGACTAACCTACGATTACCTTGACATAGTATGACGTACCACGACCTACTATGACTAAACTTACAAGTAAAGAAGTATCGATTTTTCCATGGCGACCTTTTTTTACTCACGAGCATTTTCAACATGTTGAAAAATACACCGCGACCTAGCTGAGGCCTCGAATACACGGGGACTACTCTCGTGCATGAAGGAGAGTTACAAAGACCCCCTACGATCTCGTGTCGACCATGCTGTGAGTGTGAGTCGAGGGCAAACTTGCCAGAACTTGCTGATGATGTCGTCCAAGTGGGACAGCCCCTTAACACAGGTCTGTGGCAGTGTAAGGCAGCAACTCTACCGCTGCTCCACTGCGCAGCCCCGTTGGTTCCTTTCTTATATAATCACATTTAATAATGAATTGGAAGCAAATATATATGTGAGATGATCAGTACGTTTGCAGATATCAAAATTGATACGATGGACTGAAGAATGTTGTCTACAATTTAAAATGGAGCCTAGATCAATTGGGAAAGTGGGCAAAGATTGGGCGGTGAAATTTATCTCAGACAAGTACGGAGTGACGTATTTCAGAAAGTTAAACTAGGCCACGGCATACAGTTAATGGCAGAAGAGGCTCAATGTTTTATCTGAATACCCATGGGGCTGGATATGTTCACCCTGGTTTAACACCCTAGCATAATTGAGACTGCATCAATGCAGAGCCATCTCTGAACACAGATCTGCAGTGTCTGCCAACATCAGGGTTATAACATCCTATACACGAGTTTGCATTTGAGAGTCCTATTAAATAATCTAGTTGACACTTAATTAGTGGATTGAATGGCCCCATTGCTCAAAGATAAATGGACAATAAATTTGCCTTCGATAGAATCAGGTTACATATTCTTCTGGGCACATTTATTACTTTATTTTCATTGCTTGGAGGTCATTTGAGCTTTATGCTGCAAAATCATGAAAATGCTATAAATGTTATTTGTTCGAAGCATCCTTCCTCAATCTGATTTTGAAGTCTGAAAGGATGCATTGTTGGCGCTGGGGGTTGCCAGTAATGCATGTATTGTTCTCCCAAAGGGAGCATAAGTAAGTGCAAGAAGGGCAATGGAGACAATGGGTGGGCGGGGGGTTGCGATCAGGTTTAGTTTACTTTAGTTTAGATATACAGCATGGAAGTAAGGCCTTTGGCCCACCTGGTCTGCACTGACCAGTGATTGCACTTGTTTGTGGAAACAGGCCCTTCGGCCCACAATGTCTGTGCCGAACATGATGCCAAATTAATCTCCTTTGTCTGAATATAATCTGGAACTCTGCATTCCCTGCATGTCCATGTGCCTATCTAAAGGCCACCAAAACACCACCATCATCACTGCCTCCACCATCACTCTCTGGGTAAAAAACCATCCCCACACATTTTAGATCATATTTAGTTTAGAGATACAGCGCGGAAAAAGGCCCTTCAGCCCACCGAGTCCGTGCCGACCATCGATCGCCCATTCACACACCGGTTCTACGTATAGTTTAGAGATACAGTGCAGAAACAGGCCCTTCAGCCCACCGAGTCCGTGCCGACCATCGATCGCCCGCTCACACACCGGTTCTACATATTTATTTATTTATTTATTTATTTCGAACAAGTAAAGACATTAAAGACATTAATATTAACAAAATCGAAATTATCAAACAATTGGACATTACAATCAATATTTACAAAGCAATGAGAAGAACAAAATCAAAGTTCCAATGTCCAACTCTGTGTCTGTACAAGCTCGAAAAGGAGTGAGAAGAATAACTTATTAAATCTCACCCCTTTTCCCCAACACTTCTACCATATTTAAAAATCAATTCATTACTAATAATAATACTACCCTAGGCAATTTCCCATAATACCTAGACATATATATACATACAACTATTATGCACATACAAACTTCATATCTGAAGTACCCAAACATAAGTAAACAATAGTAAAGCAATAGATAAACATTAACCCCCACTTGCCAACCATCCCCTCCATCCCTGTACCCCTTGAGAATTATTTTTTTATATATCATTTTAAAATGATTCATGTTTGTGCATTGCTTTAATTCCCCGTTCAATTTATTCCACACTCCTACTCCACAAACCGAAATACAAAAGGTTTTTCTAGTCGTACGGACTTTTTGTTTCTTAAAGTTAAATATTCCTCTTAAATTGTAACCCCCCCACACGCTCGTTAAATAATTTTTGAATGTTTCCAGGTATATTTTTATTTTTGGCCCTAAACATTATCTGAGCTGTTTTGAATGTAACCAAATCTTGTAATTTTAATAATTTTGACTCTAAAAATAATGGATTCGTATGACCCAGATACTTAGCATTATGGATAATACGAATTGCTCTTTTTTGCATCATGGTTAATGAGTGTATCGAATTTTTATAGTTATTACCCCAGACTTCTGCACAATCATTTAAGTAGGGTAAAATTAATGAACAATAAAGAATACGGAGTGATTTGTAATCCAGAGCTTGCTTGGCTTTGTATAATACAGAGATACTTTTTGACAATTTTAATTTTACATGTTTAATATGTGATTTCCAGCTTATTTTATCGTCAATTATAACCCCAAGAAATTTATTTTCATGCACTCTTTCAACTTCCACCCCATTTATCTTTATACTTACTAGTGTATTTATTCTACAATTACCAAATAACATTATTTTAGATAGTTTAGAGATACAGTGCAGAAACAGGCCCTTCAGCCCACCGAGTCCATGCCGACCTGCGATCCCGCACACTAGGGACAATTTTACATTTACAGCAAGCCAATTACCCTACAATCCCGTACGTCTTTGGAGTGTGGGAGGAAACCGAAGCTCTCGGAGAAATCCCACGCAGGTCACGGGGAGAACGTGCAAGCTCTGTACATACAACGCATGTAGTCGGGATCCAACCCGGGTCTCTGGCGCTGTGAGGCAGCAACTCTACCGCTGCGCCACCGTGCCGCACCTTTCAGCTTTCCCCCTCTGACCTTAATTTACCCCCGTAGGTTATTCCTAGTGTATGAGTAAGAGTCATGGAAACAGTGAAGTTGCAGAGACTAGAGAGGCCCAATGACCTCTTGCATCACGAGGAAGTGGACAGCTATAGTAACAGGAAATTTAGTGCGAAAAATAAAAATGTTCTTTTTACAGAATGAAGAGAGAATGTATCGGACAGTTCCCCAAAGCTGAGGGTGCAGAACAGTCCCGTTATAAATCAAGAAAGCAAAGTGCTGGAGGAACTCAGAGGATCTGCGGAGGGAGTGGACTAGTGTCTCCAGCTCCTCGTTTCCACAAACAACATTTCAGATTGAGTCCCTTCTTCAGACTGGGGGAATAGAGGGTAGAAAACTGGAAAAGCAAGGTCATAGTCATAGAGTGATACAGGGTGGAAACAGGCCCTTCGGCCCAACTTTTCCACATCGGCCAACATGTCCCAGCTACACTAGTCCCACCTGCCCGCATTTGGTCCATATCTGTCCAGACCTGTTCAATCCATGTACCTAGACAAAAAATGCTAGAGTAACTCAGCAAGACCAACAGTATCTCTAGAGAAAAAAGAATGGGCGACGTTTCGGGTCAAAACACTTTTTCAGACGTATCCATGTGTGTCTACCCGATCCATTCCTCTCATGATTTTATACACCCTTCAGCTCAACCTGCTCACACCGGCCAACATGCCCCATCTACACTAGTCCAACCCCGACCAACATGCCCCATCTACACTAGTCCCACCCCGACCAACATGCCCCATCTACACTAGTCACACCCCGACCAACATTCCCCATCTATACTAGTCCCACCCCGACCAACATGCCCCATCTACATTAGTCCCACCCCTACCAACATGTCCCATCTACACTAGTCCCACCCCGACGAACATGCCCCATCTACACTAGTCACACCCCGACCAACATCCCCCATCTACACTAGTCCCACCTGCCCGACCAACATGCCCCATCTACACTAGCCGAACACCGGCCAACATGCCCCATCTACACTTGTCCCACCTGCCCGCATTTGGCCCATATCCCTCCAAACCTGTCCTATCCATGTACCTGTCCAACTGTTTCTTAAACGTTGGGATAGTCCCAGCCTCAACTACCTCCTCCGGCAGCTTGTTCCATACAGCCATGTGTGGAAAAGTTACCCCTCAGATTCCTATTAAATCTTTCCCCCTTCACCTTGAACCCGTGTCCTCTGGTCCTCGATTCCCCTACTCTGGGCAAGAGACTCTGTGCGTTTACCCGATCGATGCCTCTCATGATCGTGTGTACACCTCTATAAGATCACCCCTCATCCTCCTGCGTTCCAAGGAATAGAGACCCAGCCCTGCTCAAGGAAGTTTCCACAGAAATGGAAACAAGTAACTGCAGATGCTGATTTACCAAAAGAAGAGACAAAAAGTGCTGGAGTAACTCAGCGGGTCAGGCAGCATCTCTGTGGAGAACATGGACAGGTATAAAATGCTGGAGTAACTCAGCGGGTCAGGTTAGATGCGTCGGCAAAGCCAGCAGCAAAATCAAGGACCAGTTTCACCCCCGGTCACTCCCTCTCCTTTCCATCGCCTCCATCCACACCTCACGCTGCCTCAGCAAGGCCAGCAGCATAATCAAGGACCAATCTCACCCCCCCGGTCACTCCCCTCTCCCATTGGGCAAGAGGCACAGAAGTGTGAAAACGAAAGCACGCACACCTCCAGATTGAGGGACAGTTTCTCCCCGTCTGCTCAATGTGTAGTGGGCCGTCACGGTGGTGCCGCGGGTAGAGCTGCTACCTCACGGCGCCAGAGACCCGGATTCCATCCCGACCACGAGTGCTGTCTGTATGGAGTTTGCTCGTTCTCTCTCCCCGTGACCTGCGTGGGTTTTCTCCGGGCGCTCCGGTTTCCTCCCACACTCCAAAGACGTACGTGCGGGTTTGTAGATTAATTGGCTTCTGGTAAAGATTGTAAATTGTCCCCTAGTGTATGTGTGTGTGTGGTTAGTGTTAGTGTGCAGGGATCGCTGGACGGCGCAGACTCGATGGGCCGAAGGGCCTGTTTCCGCGCTGTATCTCTGAACTAATCTAGTGTGTGAACGGGCGATCGCTGGTCAGCACAGACTCGGTGGGCCGAAGGGCCTGTCTCCGCGCTGTATCTCTGAACTGAACCAAACTCTGCGGGCGGGCGGGCTAGATTGTAATCATGTACAGTCTTTCCGCTGGCTGGTTCGCACGCAGCTGCAAATAGTTTTCACTGTAACTCAGTGCACGTGACAACAAACTAAACTAGATTTAATATTCGTGCCAAGAGACTTGCAACGTTCAGCCACTTTCACTTCACCTCCACCTGTACATGTTTGAAGGCTTCTCACACAGTTTGTGGTCTGTCGCTGGTTCCTGCTTGCGAGGGGAGTCAGAGGGGAAAATAGAACTGATTGACGAAACAATCCATCTTTTACCAGTATGTTTATCACTGACAGGAGCAGAAGTAGGCCATTCTGCCCATCAAGTCTACTCCGCCGTTCAATAATGGCTGATCTATCTCTCCCTCCGAACCCCATTCTCTCCCTCCCTCTCTCCCTCCCTCCCTACCTCACTCTCCTTCACCCTCCCTCACTCTCTTCCTCCTTGGTGGGGTGTCGAATGGGATAGTGGAGGATGGAGTTAAAGGGAAAGGGCTTCTTAAATGTGTGAGCATAGAGACAGAGGGGTGTGAAATGAGGGTAGAAGCAATAGGTAGCAAGGTGAAAAGTAAAAGTGGCAGGCCGGCAAATCCAGGGCAAAAATCAAAAAGGGCCACTTTTCAGCATAATAGTATAAGGGGTAAGAGTGTTGTAAAAACAAGCCTGAAGGCTTTGTGTCTCAATGCAAGGAGCATTCATAATATGGTGGATGAGTTGAATGTGCTGATAGCTATTAATGACTATGGTATAGTTGGGATCACAGAGACATGGCTCCAGGGTGACCAAGGCTGGGAGCTGAACATCCAGGGATATTCAATATTCAGGAGGGATAGACAGAAAGTGAAAGGAGGTGGGGTAGCGTTGCTGGTTAGAGAGCAGATTAACGCAATAGAAAGGAAGGACATTAGCTTGGAGGATGTGGAATCGATATGGGTAGAGCTGCGAAACACTAAGGGGCAGAAAACGCTAGTGGGAGTTGTTTACAGGCCACCTAACAGTAGTAGAGGAGTTGGGGATGGCATCAAACAGGAAATTAGAAATGCGTGCAACAAAGGTAAAACAGTTATAATGGGTGACTTCAATCTACATATAGATTGGGTGAATCAAATTGGCAAGGGTGCTGAGGAAGAGGATTTCTTGGAATGTATGCAGGATAGTTTTCTAAACCAACATGTAGAGCAACCAATGAGAGAGCAGGCTATTCTAGACTGGGTATTGAGTAATGAGGAAGGGTTTGTTAGCAGTCTTGTTGTGCGAGGCCCCTTGGGCAAGAGTGAACATAATATGGTTGAGTTCTTCATTAGGATGGAGAGTGACATTGTTAATTCAGAAACAAGGGTCCTGAACTTAAAGAAAGGTAACTTTGAGGGTATGAGACGTGAATTGGCCAAGATAGACTGGCAATTGATTCTTAATGGGTTGACGGTGGATATGCAATAGAAGGCATTTAAAGACTGCATGGATGAACTATAACATTTGTTCATCCCAGTTTGGCAAAAAAATAAATCAGGGAAGGTAGTGCATCCGTGGATAACAAGGGAAATCAGGGATAGTATCAAAACAAAAGATGAAGCGTACAAATTAGCCAGAAAAAGCAGCCTACCAGAGGACTGGGAGAAATTCAGAGACCAGCAGAGGACAAAGGGCTTAATTAGGAAAGGGAAAATAGATTATGAAAGAAAACTGGCAGGGAACATAAAAACTGACTGCAAAAGCTTTTATAGATATGTGAAGAGAAAAAGATTAATTAAAACAAATGTAGGTCCCTTGCAGTCAGAAACGGGTGAATTGATCATAGGGAACAAGGACATGGCAGACCAATTGAATAACTACTTTGGTTCTGTCTTCACTAAGGAAGACATAAAAAATCTGCCGGAATTAGCAGGGGACCGGGGGTCAAATGAGATGGAGGAACTGAGTGAAATCCAAGTTAGCCGGGAAGTGGTGTTAGGTAAATTGAATGGATTAAAGGCCGATAAATCCCAAGGGCCAGATAGGCTGCATCCCAGAGTACTTAAGGAAGTAGCCCCAGAAATAGTGGATGCATTAGTGATAATTTTTCAAAACTCTTTAGATTCTGGAGTAGTTCCTGAGGATTGGAGGGTAGCTAATGTAACACCACTTTTTAAAAAGAAAGGGAGAGAAAAAACGAGGAATTACAGACCAGTTAGTCTAACGTCGGTAGTGGGGAAACTGCTAGGATCAGTTATTAAAGATGGGATAGCAGCACATTTGGAAAGTGGTGAAATCATTGGACAAAGTCAGCATGGATTTATGAAGGGTAAATCATGTCTGACGAATCTTATGGAATTTTTCGAGGATGTAACTAGTAGAGTGGATAAGGGAGAACCAGTGGACGTATTATATCTGGACTTTCAGAAGGCTTTCGACAAGGTCCCACATAAGAGATTAGTATACAAACTTAAAGCACACGGTATTGGGGGTTCAGTATTGATGTGGATAGAGAACTGGTTGGCAGACAGGAAGCAAAGAGTAGGAGTAAACGGGTCCTTTTCACAATGGCAGGCAGTGACTAGTGGGGTACCGCAAGGCTCAGTTCTGGGACCCCAGCTATTTACGATATATATTAATGATTTGGACGAGGGAATTGAATGCAACATCTCCAAGTTTGCGGATGACTCGAAGCTGGGAGGCAGTGTTAGCTGTGAGGAGGTTGCTAGGAGGCTGCAAGGTGACTTGGATAGGCTGGGTGAGTTAGCAAATGCATGGCAGATGCAGTATAATGTGGATAAATGTGAGGTTATCCACTTTGGTGGCAAAAACAGGAAAGTAGACTATTACCTGAATGGTGGCTGATTAGGAAAGGGGGAAATGCAACGAGACCTGGGTGTCATGGTACACCAGTCATTAAAAGTAGGCATGCAGGTAGTGAAGAAGGCGAATGGTATGTTAGCATTCATAGCAAAAGGATTTGAGTATAAGAGCAGGGAGGTTCTACTGCAGTTGGTGAGATCACACCTGGAGTATTGCGTACAGTTTTGGTCTCCTAATCTGAGGAAGGACATTCTTGCCATAGAGGGAGTACAGAGAAGGTTCACCAGACTGATTCCTGGGATGTCAGGGCTTTCATATAAAGAAAGACTGGATTGACCTGGTTTGTACTCGCTAGAATTCAGAAGATTGAGGGGGGATCTTATAGAAACTTACAAAATTCTTAAGGGGTTGGACAGGCTAGATGCAGGAAGATTGTTCCCGATGTTGGGGAAGTCCAGAACAAGGGGTCACAGTTTAAGGATAAGTGGGAAATCTTTTAGGACCGAGATGAGGAAAACTTTTTTCACACAGAGAGTGGTGAATCTCTGGAATTCTCTGCCGCAGAAGGTAGTTGAGGCCAGTTCATTGGCTATATTTAAGAGGGAGTTAGATGTGGCCCTTGTGGCTAAAGGGATCAGGGGGTATGGAGAGAAGGCAGGAACAGGATACTGAGTTGGATGATCAGCCATGATCATATTGAATGCCGGTGCAGGCTCGAAGGGCCGAATGGCCTACTCCTGCAACTATTTCCTATGTTTCTCTCCCTCCCTCCCTCTCCCTCCCTCCCACTCACTCCCTCTCCCCCCTCCCTCATAACCACTCTAGTTGACTAGCGATACTCAGCATGATTTAAGTTCCGTTTAGTTTAGAGATACAGCGCGTAAACTGGCCCTTCGGCCCATCGAGTCCGTGCCGACCAGCGATTGCCCCTTCACACACTAGTTCTGTGTTTAGTTTCGAGATACAGCGCGTAAACTGGCCCTTCGGCCCACCGAGTCCGTGCCAACCAACGATCGCCCGTTCACACACTAGTTTAGTTTCGAGATACAGCACGGAAACAGGCCCTTTGGCCCATCGAGTCCACGCAGACCAGCGATCTCCTCTCACTGACACTATCTTACACCCACACTCGGGACAATTTACACTTACTCCAAGGCAATTTAACTACATAACTACTTCTTTGGAGTGTGGAAGGAAACCGAAGTTCTCGGAGAAAACCCACGCAGGCCACGGGGAGAGCGTACAAACTCCGTACAGACAGCACCCGTGGTCAGGATCGAACCTGGGTCTCTGGCGCTGTAAGGCAACAACTTTATCGCTGGGCGTGTTTCAGATAGGGGCTCTTCTGCAGACTTTGTAGTCCAGGGTAGTTCAGTTCAGTGAAGTTTACTGTCCCGTGTAGCGAGGTACAATGAAAAGCTTTCTTGTCGCGTGCTAACCAGTCAGCGGAAAGACAATACATGATTACAATCGAGCCGTCCACAGTGTACAGATACAAGATAAAGGGAATAACGTTTAGTGCAAGGTCAAGCCCGATCAAAGATAGTGCGAGGGTCTCCAATGAGGTGGATGGGAGGTCAGGAGCGCTCTCTCGTTGGTGAGAGGACGGTTCAGTTGCCTGATAACAGCCGGAAGAAACTGTCCCTGAATCTGGAGATGTGTGTGCGTTTGTTTTCACACTTCTGTACCTCTTGCCCGATGGGTGAGGGGAGGAGAGGGGGGGGGTGAGACTGTTCCGCAATGATGCTGCTGGCCTTGCCGAGGCAGCGTGAGGTGTGGATGGGGGCGCTGGAAAGGAGAGGTGTGCGTGCGTGCGCTGTCCACAACTCTGTTTTGGATGGAGCTGTTCCCAAAACAGCCTCTGATATCATCACCGCTCTATCATCACCCAATCACAGCGAACCTACACTCCAAACCCACACCAACACCACTACATCCCGTAGAGGTTTAGTGCGTCTTTAATGGCTTTTACAAACTTCCACAGATGCACCATAGAAAACATATTGTCAGACTGCATCACAGCTTGGTTTGGGGACACTGCTTAGAAACATAGAAAAAAGATCCAGGAGTTGGCCATTCGGCCCTTTGAGCCAACACCACCATTCAATATGATCACAGCTGATCATCCACAATCAATACCCCGTTCCTGCTTTCTCCCGATATCCCTTGATTCCGTTAGCCCTAATATCTAAATCTAACTCTCTCTTGAAAACATCCAGTGAATCGGCCTCCACCATCCTCTGTGGCAGAGAATTCACAGATTCACAACTCTCTGGGTGCAAAACGTTTTTCCTCATCTCAGTCCTATATGGCCGACCCCTTATTCACAAACTGTGTGTGGCCCCTGGCTCTGGGCTCCCCCAACATCGGGAACATGTTTCCTGCATCTAGCCTGTCCAATCCCTTAAGAATTTTATATGTTTCTATAAGATACCATCTCATCCTTCTAAATTGTAGGGAATACAATCCCAGTCGATCCATTCTTTCATCATATGTCAGTCCCGCCATCCCAGGAATTAACCTGGCGAACCTATGCTGGGCTCTCTCAATAGCAAGAATGTCCTTCCTCAAATTTGGAGACCAAAACTGCGCACAATACTCCAGGTGTGGTCTTACCCAGGCACTGTACAACTGCAGAAAGGCCTCTTAGCTCCTATACTCAAATCCTCTTGTTATGAAGGCCAACAGGCCAACACTGGACAATACTCCAGGTGTGGTCTCACTAGGGCCCTGCACAACTGCATATTGAATGGCGGTGCAGGCTCGAGGGGCCAAATGGCCTACTCCTGCACCTATTTTCTATGTTTCTTTGATGTACAAGGACACCAAGGTCTCGTTGTACTTCCCCTTTTCCTAAACTGACACCATTCAGATAGTAATCTGCCTTCCTGTTTTTGCCACCAAAGTGGTCAACCTCACATTTATCCACATTAAACTGCATCTGCCATGCATCTGCCCACTCACCCAACCCGTCCAAGTCACCCTGCATCCTCATCGCAGCTCATACTGCCACCTAGTTTTGTGTTATCCACAAACCCAAACTCTCCACAAGACTCCCTTCAATCGCCTCCATCTACACCTCACGCTGCCTTGGCAAGGCAAGCAGCATAATCGAGGCCCAGTCTCACCCTCAGTCACTCCCTCTTCTCCCCCTCTCCCATCGGGCAAGAGGTACAGAAGTGTGAAAACTAACGCACACACCTCCAGATTCAGCAAGTTTCATCCCAGCTGTTATTGGGCAACTGAACCATCTTACCACAAACAGAGAGCAGTCCTGAACTATTATCTATCTCATTGGTGACCCTAGGAATATCCTTGATCGGTCTTTACCTTGCACTAAAGTGTAAGAACGATCCCAGGAATGTGTGGGTTAACGTACGATGAGCATTTGTCGGCACTGGGCCTGTACTCGCTGGAGCTTAGAAGAATGAGATGGGGGGGACCTCAGTGAAACGTCACCGAATAGTGAAAGGCCTGGATAGAGTGGATGTGGAGAGGATGTTTCCATTAGTGGGAGAGTCTAGGACCAGATGCCACAGCTTCAGAATTAAAAGACATTTCTTTCGGAAGGAGATGAGGAGGAATTTTTTTAGTCAGAGAGTGGTGAATCTGTGGAATTCTTTGCCACAGACGGCGGTGGAGGCCACAAGTCAATGGATATTTTTAAGGCAGACTTGATGGGTCAAATGGCCTAATTCTGCTCATATCCCTTATGACCCTTACCACCTTATAACTAAACATTATTCCCTTATCATGTAATCTATACATTGTAAATGGCTCGCTTGTAAACATGTATTGTCTTTCCGCTGACTGGTTAGCACGCAACAAAAGCTTTTCACTGTACCTCGGTACATGTGACGATAAACTAAACTAATCGACGAGACCAAGCTCAGGCTCGGCCATTGTTTCAATGAACAGCTCCGCACAGTCCACCTGGACCTACCTGATCTCCTGGTTGCCAAACACTTCAACTCCCCCTCCCATTCCCACACTGACCTTTCTGTCCTGGGCCTCCTCCATTGTCAGAGTGAGGCCCAGCGCAAATTGGAGGAACAGCACCTCATATTTCGCTTGGTTAGTTTACACCCCAGCAGGATGAACATTGACTTCTCTAACTTCAGATAGCCCTTGCTTTCACTCTCTTCATCCCCTCCCCTTCCCAGTTCTCTCACCAGTCTTATTGTCTCCAACTACATTCTATCTTTGTCCCCCCCCCCCCCCCCGACATCAGTCTGAAGGGTCTCGACCCGAAACGTCGCCCATTCCTTCTTCACAGAGACGCTGCCTGACCCGCTGAGTTACTCCAGCACTTTGTACCTGTCCACGTTCTCCAGAGACGCTGCCTCACCCGCTGAGTTACTTCAGCACTTTGTACCTGTCCACATTCTCCACAGAGATGCTGCCTCACCCGCTCAGTTACTCCAGCACTTTGTGTCTACCTTCGATTTAAACCAGCATCTGCAGTTCTTTCCCACTCCGCAGTAATTAAAGAGTCCTTTTCAGAATGGCAGGCAGTGACTAGTGGGGTGCCGCAAGGCTCGGTGCTGAGACCAGTATTATTTTTTACAATATATAAAATCACGAGGGGAATAGATCGGGTAGAGAGACGCACTGAGTCTCTAGCCCAGAGTTGGGGAATCGAGGACCAGAGAACACAGGGCAAAGTGAAGTGGAAAAGATTTAATAGGAATCTGAGGGGTAACGTTTCCAGATAGAGGGTGGTGGGTGTATGGAACGAGCTGCTGGAGGAGGTAGTTGAAACTGGGACTAAGAAAACAGGTGGACAGGTACATGGATAGGACAGGTTTGGAGGGATATGGGCCAAACGCAGGCAGGTGGCACTAGTGTAGCTGGGACATGTTGGTCAGCGTGGGCAAGTTGGATCGAAGGAACTGTTTCCACGCTCTATCACTCTTTGACTATATTAATGATTTAGACATAAAAGGTAAATCTCCAAGTTTGTGGATGACACAAAGCTGGGTGGCAGTGTGAGCTGTGAGGAGGATTCTATGAGGCTGCAGGGTGACTTGGATAGGCTGGGTGAGTGGGCAAATGCATGGCAGATGCAGTTTAATGTGGATAAATGTGAGGTTATCCACTTTGGTGGCAAGAACTAGGCAGATTATTATCTGAATGGTGTCAGATTAGGAAAAGGGGAGATGCAGCAAGACCTGGGTATCCTTGTACATCAGTCACTGAAAGTAAGCATGTAGGTACAGCAGGCAGTGAAGAAAGCAAATGGCATGTTGGCCTTCATAGCGGGAGGATTTGAGTACAGGAGCAAGGAGGTCCTACTGCAGTTGTACAGGGCCCTGGTGATACCACAGCTGGAGTATTGTGTAAATTGTGTCCAAATTTGAGGAAGGACATTCTTGCTATTGAGGGAGTGCAGCGTAGGTTCACCAGGTTAATTCCCGGTGCTGGATTGAAGGGCCGAATGGCCTATTCCTGCACCTATTTTCTATGTATCTATTACAGTATCTCCACATGGTATATCTGAGAAGGCACAGAGTATTGAGTACAGAAGTTGGAAGGTCATGTTGCAGTTGTACAAGAAGTTGGTCAGGCCGCATTGTGTTCAGTTCTGGGCACCGTGTTACAGGAAAGATGTCAGCAAGCTGGAAAGGGCGGCAGAGAAGATTTACGAGGATGTTGCCGGGACTCGAGGGGCCTGAGCTACAGGGAGAGGTTGGGGCAGGGATGGGACTCGATTCCTTGGAGCGCGGGAAGATGAGGCAGAGGTGTACAAAATCTTGAGAGAAATAGATCGGGTCTCTTGCCCAGAGTGGAGGAATCGAGGACCAGAGGACATAGGTTGAAGGTGAAGGGGAAAAGATTTAATGGAAACTTGAGTGGTGATGCGTGTACGTATGTATGTGTGCGTGTATGATGGGCCGGTGCAGATGAAAATTCACTTCAAACAAGTTTCACGGCCGACCCAACAAATAAACAACAAATCTTGCTAAGAACACTCGAGATCAGAGACACTCTTTCTAAACCACAACAGTGACACGATCTCCGAGAGGTTCCTGGTCCGTTCTATAGAAATGGAAACAGCCACTTTGGAGACAGGTGATGTGATAGGAGCAGAATTAGGCCATTCGGCCCATCAAGTCTATTCCGCCATTCAATCATGGCTGAACTATCTCTCCCTCCCAACCCCATTCTCCTGCCTTTTCCCCATAACCCCTGACACCCGCACTAATCAACAATCTATGTATCTCTGCCTTAAAAATATCCACTGACTCGTGGCCTCCACAGCCGTCTATGGCAAAGAATCTTACAGATTCACCACAGAGGGTGGTTGGGGATTCAGTGTGTGCCTGTCTGTGTGTCTGTACTTGTTCAATTTAGTTTACTTTAGAGATACAGCGCGGAAACAGGCCCTTCGGCCCACCGAGACCACACCGACCAGCGATCCCCGCACACTAACACTATCCTACACACACTAGGGGACAATTTAAAATTTTACCAGCCAATTAACCTGTAAACCCGCCCGGCTTTGGAGTGTGGGAGGAAAGCGGAGCTCCCAGAGAAAACCCACGCAGGTCACGGGGAGATCGTGCAAACTCCGCACAGACAGCACCCGTGGTCGGGACAGAACCCGGGGCTCTGGCGCCGCGAGGCAACAACTCTACTGCCGCGCCGCGCTGTGTTGGCTGGGGAACGGGGGGGGTCTCAGGTGGAGATGTGGATCAATCACGGGGGTCTCAGGTAACGGCTCCAATCAGTTCCTCTCCTCCCCCCGTTGCTGGTATTTATCTCGTGTGGCCCTCAGAGGAGACAGGAGCGCGTCGTCCAGGTTACCTTGCTCAGAGATTCGACCATTTTCATGAGGACAGAGGTGATGAAGATGATTTGTGTGTGTGGTTTAGAAACTCTCACCTGAACCATAAACAACGTCACAGGTCAACCTTCTGCCTTCTCTCTGTCACCCTGCGGCAGAGGCAAGTAGATGAGGTTCAGCGCTTCCTCCTCAACACCCTCATTCCCTCCTCAACACCCCTCATTCCCTCCTCAACACCACTCATTCCCTCCTCAACACCCTCATTCCCTCCTCAACACCCCTCATTCCCTCCTCAACACCCTCATTCCCTCCTCCATCCTCTCTCTCTCCCTCCCTTCCTCCCTCTCCCCCATCCTCTCTCCCTCTATCCCTCCCTCCCTCTCCCCCATCCTCTCCTCTCTCTCTCTCTCCCTCCCTCTCTCCATCCTACCTGCATGAAATACTCGTGCAGGAGACAGTCGACCCACGGATCAGAAACCTGCAGAGGCCACATCTCATTCGAAGTGTCACAGCATTTAATTAGAACCTGCTCAAGGAGGGGAGAGAGGGCGAGGGGGGAGGATTTGTGAAGTTAAAGACCTGTACACATTGCGAGAAATCGGACATGATATCTACCCTTGTGTTTCTCCATGTCCGTAGCGAGAATCAGACCTCATTCCCCCCCCCGGCGAAGATGGCGGGAGACTCGCGACCAACGGCTTTTCCCGCCGTGGGCTGGAGTTGCCCACGTGACCCGCGCTCTGGTTGCAGCCGCCGCTCACGTCACGTCACGTGCATGACGTGACGTTTGGTCGAGGCGAGGGGTTTGGTCGAGGCGAGGGGTTGGGTCGAGGCGAGGGGTTGGGTCGAGGCGAGGGGTTGGGTCGAGGCGAGGGGTTGGGTCGAGGCGAGGGGTTGGGTCGAGGCGAGGGGTTGGGTCGAGGCGAGGGGTTGGGTCGAGGCGAGGGGTGGGTCGAGGCGAGGGGTTGGGTCGAGGCGAGGGTGGGGTCGAGGCGAGGGGTGGGTCGAGGGCGAGGGGTTGGGTCGAGGCGAGGGGTTGGGTCGAGGCGAGGCGAGGGGTTGGGTCGAGGCGAGGGGTTGGGTCGAGGCGGGGGGTTGGGTCGAGGCGGGGGGTCGGGTCGAGGCGAGGGGTCGGGTCGAGGCGAGGGGTTGGGTCGAGGCGAGGGGTTGGGTCGAGGCGGGGGGTTGGGTCGAGGCGAGGGGTTGGGTCGAGGCGAGGGGTTGGGTCGAGGCGAGGGGTTTGGTCGAGGCGAGGGGTTTAGTCGAGGTGTAGTTGAGGAGAGGAGGAGTGGGTGTCTGAGCTCAGGAAGGGAGATCCAGGAGTTGCTGAAGGAGACGAGAGAGACCATGTCTGGGACACAGGGCCCAGAGGTCAGACTCCAGGGAACTTTGACATGGAGAACAGGCAGAAGATGCCGGATTAATGTCATCTCAGGGGCCCGGGAACGGGGAAGATGCTGCTGCTCCTTCTCAGACCATGCACCATGTATCAGGTACAATGTTTGTTTTTCCAGGATGCTGACCATTTCAAAGACATTGCTGGCTATTTTTCCAAGGAAGAGTTTGAAGAAATAAGTGACTGGAAGATGCTCCGTTATAAAAACGTGAAGCGGAATTATGAAGCCGTGCTTGCCATAGGTTTGTAGAAAATATTCCCTGCCTATATTTATTTTTCCTTTTTGCCCATTTCTAATGATGCATGCTGACATGAGTGTTTCCCCCCCATATGAAATCTAAATAGGTATGTGCTTTCTGGGAGCAAGTCCTTGGTTAGATCCTTCCACCTTCCATTTCATTCCACTGGTATATTTTGAGAATGTGACTGAGGCCGGCCGGCTTCACCCTCTGCAGCGCTGCATCAATACGCGGCTCATGTGAGTTATTTCCCCAGTCTATATCCGATGCATTTGCAACGTGGTCCCTGTTCCTCTGGCCACCATGAGGTTCCCGAAGTGGCAACGAGTGCATGTGTGTGTGGGACCCCGGTGAGTGGACGGGAGGGAGGGTGAGGGCAGCGTCAGGGGAGGCGAGGGGAGGCGAGATTCAGGGAACTGCAGATGATTTATTTTAGTTTCGAGATACAGCACGGAAACACCCTTCGGCCCACAGAGTCTGCGCCGACCAGCAATCTCTGCACATTAACATTATCCTGCACTCAATAGGGACAATTTTCACATTTACCAAGCCAATTAACCTGCAAACCTTCAGGTCCTTGGAGTGTGGGAGGAAACAGAAGATCTCGGAGAAAATCCACGCAGGTCATAGAAACATAGAAATTAGGTGCTCGGCCCTTCGAGCCTGCACCGCCATTCAATATGATCATGGCTGATCATCCAACTCAGTATCCCGTACCTGCCTTCTCTCCATACCCTCTGATCCCCTTAGCCACAAGGGCCACATCTAACTCCCTCTTAAATATAGCTAATGAACTGGCCTCGACTACCCTCTGTGGCAGAGAGTTCCAGAGATTCACCACTCTCTGTGTGAAAAAAGTTCTTCTCATCTCGGTTTTAAAGGATTTCCCCCTTATCCTTAAGCTGTGACCCCTTGTCCTGGACTTCCCCAACATCGGGAGCAATCTTCCTGCATCTAGCCTGTCCAACCCCTTAAGAATTTTATAAGTTTCTATAAGATCCCCTCTCAATCTCCTAAATTCTAGAGAGTATAAACCAAGTCTATCCAGTCTTTCTTCATAAGACAGTCCTGACATCCCAGGAATCAGTCTGGTGAACCTTCTCTGCACTCCCTCTATGGCAATAATGTCCTTCCTCAGATTTGGAGACCAAAACTGTACGCAATACTCCAGGTGTGGTCTCACCAAGACCCTGTACAACTGCAGTAGAACCTCCCTGCTCCTATACTCAAAACCTTTTGCTATGAAAGCTAACATACCATTCGCTTTCTTCACTGCCTGCTGCACCTGCATGCCTACTTTCAATGACTGGTGTACCATGACACCCAGGTCTCGCTGCATCTCCCCTTTTCCTAGTCGGCCACCATTTAGATAATAGTCTGCTTTCCTGTTTTTGCCACCAAAATGGATAACCTCACATTTATCCACATTATACTGCATCTGCCAAACATTTGCCCACTCACCCAGCCTATCCAAGTCACCTTGCAGTCTCCTACCATCCTCCTCACAGCTAACACTGCCCCCCAGCTTAGTGTCATCCGCAAACTTGGAGATATTGCCTTCAATTCCCTCATCCAGATCATTAATATATATTGTAAATAGCTGGGGTCCCAGCACTGAGCCTTGCGGTACCCCACTAGTCACTGCCTGCCATTGTGAAAAGGACCCGTTTACTCCTACTCTTTGCTTCCTGTTTGCCAGACAGTTCTCTATCCACATCAATACTGAACCCCCAATGCCGTGTGCTTTAAGTTTGTAAACTAATCTCTTATGTGGGACCTTGTCGAAAGCCTTCTGGAAGTCCAGATACACCACATCCACTGGTTCTCCCCTATCCACGCTACTAGTTACATCCTCGAAAAATTCTATAAGATTCGTCAGACATGATTTACCTTTTGTAAATCCATGCTGACTTTGTCCAATGATTTCACCACTTTCCAAATGTGCTGCTATCCCATCTTTAATAACTGACTCTAGCAGTTTCCCCACTACCGATGTTAGACTAACTGGTCTGTAATTCCCCGTTTTCTCTCTCCCTCCCTTCTTAAAAAGTGGGGTTACGTTTGCTACCCGCCAATCCTCAGGAACTACTCCAGAATCTAAAGAGTTTTGAAAGATTATTACTAATGCATCCACTATTTCTGGAGCTACTTCCTTAAGTACTCTGGGATGCAGCCTATCTGGCCCTGGGGATTTATCGGCCTTTAATCCATTTAATTTACCCAACACCACTTCCCGGCTAACCTGGATTTCACTCAATTCCTCCAACTCCTTTGACCCGCGGTCCCCTGCTATTTCCGGCAGATTATTTATGTCTTCCTTAGTGAAGACGGAACCAAAGTAGTTATTCAATTGGTCCGCCATATCCTTGTTCCCCATGATCAACTCACCCGTTTCTGACTGCAAGGGACCTACATTTGTTTTAACTAATCTCTTTCTTTTCACATATCTATAAAATCTTTTGCAGTCAGTTTTTATGTTCCCTGCCAGTTTTCTTTCATAATCCATTTTTCCTTTCCTAATTAAGCCCTTTGTCCTCCTCTGCTGGTCTCTGAATTTCTCCCAGTCCTCCGGTATGCTGCTTTTTCTGGCTAATTTGTACGCATCATCCTTCGCTTTGATACTATCCCTGATTTCCCTTGTTATCCACGGATGCACTACCTTCCCTGATTTATTCTTTTGCCAAACTGGGATGAACAATTTTTGTAGTTCATCCATGCAGTCTTTAAATGTCTTCCATTGCATATCCACCGTCAACCCTTTTAGAATTAATTGCCAGTCAATCTTGGCCAATTCACGTCTCATACCCTCAAAGTTACCTTTCTTTAAGTTCAGAACCATTGTTTCTGAATTAACAATGTCACTCTCCATCCTAATGAAGAACTCAACCATATTATGGTCACTCTTGCCCAAGGGGGCACGTACAACAAGACTGCTAACTAACCCTTCCTCATTACTCAATACCCAGTCTAAAATAGCCTGCTCTCTCGTTGGTTCCTCTACATGTTGATTTAGATAACTATCCCGCATACATTCCAAGAAATCCTCTTCCTCAGCACCCCTGCCAATTTGATTCACCCAATCTATATGTAGATTGAAGTCACCCATTATAACGGGTTTGCCTTTGTCACACGCTTTTCTAATTTCCTGTTTGATATCATCTCCAACTTCACTACTACTGTTAGGTGGCCTGTACACAACACCCACCAGCGTTTTCTGCCCCTTAGTGTTTCGCAGCTCTACCCATACCTTTTCCACATCCTGCAAACTAATGTCCTTCCTTTCCATTGCGTTAATCTCCTCTCTAATCAGCAACGCTACCCCACCTCCTTTTCCTTTCTCTCTATCCCTCCTGAATATTGAATATCCCTGGATGTTCAGCTCCCAGCCTTGGTCACCCTGGAGCCATGTCTCCGTGATCCCAACTATATTATAGTCATTAATAGCTATCTGCACATTCAACTCATCCACCTTATTACGAATGCTCCTTGCATTGAGACACAAAGCCTTCAGGCTTGTTTTTACAACACTCTTACCCCTTATACAATTTTGTTGAAAAGTGGCCCTTTTTGATTTTTGCCCTGGATTTTCCGGCCTGCCACTTTTACTTTTCACCTTGCTACCTATTACTTCTACCCTCATTTTACACCCCTCTGTCTCTACGCTCACACATTTAAGAAACCCTTTCCCTTTAACTCCATCCTCCACTACCCCATTCGACACCCCACCCCCCTTATTCAGTTTAAAACCACCCGTGTAGATGCAGGAGTAGGCCATTCGGCCCTTCGAGGCTGCACCGCCATTCAATATGATCATGGCTGATCATCCAGATCACGGGGAGATTGTACAAACTGTACAGACAGCACCCGTAGCCGGGATCGAACCTGGGTCTCTGGCGCTGCATTCACTGTAAGGCAGCAACTCTACCGCTGCGCCACTGTGATGGATTACAAATAAAAAGCAAAATGCTGGAGTAACTCAGCGGGTCAGGCAGAATCTATGGAGGACATGGATAGGCAACGATTTGGGTTGAGACCCTGGGAGGAGGGACTGTTGTGAGGAACCGAGGGGAGGAGGGTCTGAGTTGTGAGGGAGGAGAATATGAGGGGAAGTGAGGGAGACTGAGGGACAGGCGGTGTCTGTGGGTAAGGGGTGAACAGTTCCTCTCACAGAACAGTGCTGCTTTCATCATCATCCATTCCACAACAGAGCACTCCCTTCTCACCGCTCCTCCGGCAGGTTGCTCTCCTCACCGTTCCAACTACAGCGGCTCCCTCCTCCCGCAGCGCTCCCTCCTCACCACCACTCCCACAGCACAGTTTTCTCTCCTCAGTACCCCTGTCAGAAACTCAGGCATTCTAACCCGATGGACAGACTGGGAGAAGACCAGAATGAAGACAGAGAAAAAGACAAAGTGGGATGTGTCCCGGCTAGTTTAGTTGTAGTTTAGTTCAGAGACACAGCGTGAAAACAGGCCCTTCAGCCCATAGAGTCTGTGCCGACCAGCAATTACCCATTCACATACTCGTTCTATGTTTAGCTTAGAGATACAGTGCGGAAACAGGCCCTTCAGCCCATAGGGTCTGTGCCGACCAGCAATTACCCGTTCACATACTCGTTCTATGTTTAGTTTAGAGATACAATATGGAAACAGGCCCTTCAGCCCATAGGATCTGTGCCGACCAGCAATTACCCGTTCACATCCTCGTCTATGTTTAGTTTAGAGATACAGTGTGGAAACAGGCCCCAGACAGCACCCATAGTCGTTGGCACAGCAGTAGAACGTCCGCCTTACAGCGCCAGACAACCGGGTTCGATAGTGACTATGGGTGTTTGTCTGTACGGAGTTTGTACGTTCACCCAGTGACCTGCATGTGTTTCCTCCCAAACTCCAAAAACGTACGGGTTTGTAGGTTAATTGGCTTGGTATAAATGTAAATTGTCCCCAGCGTGTGTGGGATAGTGCGGGGATCGCTAGTCGGCGTGGACACGGTGGGCCACAGGGTTCTTTCCACACTGTATCTCTAAACTAAACTTAGAACTAGTGTGTGAACGGGTGATCGATGGTCAGTCAGGATTAGGTGGGCCGAAGGGCCGGTTTCCGTGCTAAAAACAAACAATGCTGTTATTGGACTTACCATGGAACTACCCCCTCTCCTTGTGCCTTCAACCTCCCAAAGTGCAACATTGCATTCTTGCTCAGATTTAACTCCGTCTGCCATTTCTCCGAGAGAACGTGCAAACTCCGTACAGACAGCACCCGTAGCCAAGATCGAACCTGGGTCTCTCGCACTCTAAGGCAGTAGTTCAATCGCTACGCTACACTAATGCAGAGAATCTTCGCTGGTCAGCGCGGACACGGTGGGCTGAAGGGCCTGTTTCTATGATGTACCTCTAAACTAAACACATACCTAGTGTGAACAGGTGATCATTGGTCATCGCGGACTCGGTGGGCTGAAGGGCCTGTTTCCAAGCTGTATCTGCACTGTATCTCGAAACTAAACTAAACTGACCCATTGAGTGACTCCAGCTTTTTATGTCTATCATTGGTTTCAGCCACCATCTGCGGTTCCTTCTACAACTAAATTCACCCTCTCAACCGTAAACCCTCGTGACAACACCACTTTATGACAGATTTTAATTCTGTCGGACGGGCCTGCCGACTAATGTCGATGCTCCCTTGCCACTTCTCTGTCTGATATGAATATTGATTTATTTAACTTCAAGTAACCCCTGCGTTCTCCATCCCTCCCCCACCCAAGTCGCACCAGCTTCTCATTATCACATAGTAAACCGCTAACAACGGCCTGCTTCCTTTACCATTGTGAGCTTTTTTGTATCTTTCATTCATTTGTTTTATATCTCTCTACATCACTGTCCATATCTCTCATTTCCCTCTCCCCTGACTCTCAGTCTGAAGAAGGGCCTCGACCCGAAACGTCACCCATTCCTCCTCTGGAGATATGCTGCCCGTCCCGCTGAGTTACTCCAGCCCTTTGTGTCTAACACCCCCGCCCCCCAGATCCGCTGAGTTCCTCCAGCATTTGTTTTCTCGATGAATAAAGGGAGTGTTATGCACCCTCAGCTTTGGGGAACTCTGCGATACATTTCCCTTCATTCTGTGAAAGAACATTTTCATTTTTAGCACTAAATTTCCTGTCACAACTTCTGTCTACTTTCTCATATATCAAGAGGTCGTTGGGCCGCTCGAGTTTCTGCCACTTCATAAGTTATAGTGATAATGGTAATATAGCGAGCAAACTCAATGCGAGCAAATATGTCTATAGGGCTTATATACACAAACGGATATAATGTTGAGGCTCTATAAGGCGCTGGTAAGGCTGCTTTTGGAATATGGTGAGTAATTTAGGGCACCGTATCTGAGGAAGGATGACTCTTAAGATAGTCCAGAGGAGGCTTACAAGAATGATCCCAGGAATCAGTACACCAGCCGATGATAAGCGTTTGTTAGCACTGGGCCTGTACTCGCTGGAGTTTAGAAGAATGAGGGGGGGGGACCTCATTTAAACATACAGATTAGTGAAAGACTTGGATAGAGTGGATTTAGAATATGTGTGTTCAGTGCTGGGCACCGTGTGAAAGGAAATATGTTTTCAGCCGGAAAGCATACGGAGAAGATTTATGAGTATGTTGCCAGTATTCTATGGTCTGAGCTATAGGGAGAGGATGAGAATTCCTTGGTGTGCAGGAAGATGAGGGTGATCTTATAGAGGTGTACAAAATCATGAGAGGAATAGATTGGGTAGACACACAGAGTAGGTGAATTGAGGACCAGAGGACATAGGTTTATGGTGAGAGGGGGAAAGATTTAGTAGTGTTCTGAGGCGTAACTTAGTCACACAAAGGGGTGGTGGGTATACGGAACAAGCTGCCAGGGGAGGTCATTGAAGCATTGACTGTTCCAACGTTTAAGAAACATACAGGTACATGGATAGGCCTGAAGAAGGTCTCGACCCGAAACGTCGCCCATTTCTCCAGAGATGCTGCCTGTCCCGCTGAGTTAATCCAGTATTTTGAGTCTACATGGATAGGACAGGTTTGGAGGGAATGGACCAAACGTAGGCAGGTGGGATTAGTGTAGCTGGGACATGTTGGCCAGTGTGGGCAAGTTGGGCCAAAGGGCCTGTTTTGAAGGGACTCAATCTGAACTGTGGTTTGTAGAAACAAGGAACCGGTGACACTAGTCCACTCCCTCCGCAGATCCGCTGAGTTCCTCCAGCACTTTGCTTTCTAGATTAATAAAGGGACTGTTCTGCACCCTCAGCTTCGGGGAACTGTTGGATATATTTTCCCGTAATTCTGAAAAAAGGACTTTTTTAGTTTTCGCACTAAATTTCCTGTTCCACTTCCTCGTAAAGCAAGAGGTCATCTCTTGGGCCTCTCAAGTCCCTGCCACTTCACTGTTTCCCATGAGTCTTACTCATACACTAGGGATAACCTACGGGGGTAAATTAAGGTCAGAGGGGGAAAGCTGAAGTGGGTGGCACAGTGGGGCAGTGGTAGAGTTGCTGCCTCACAGCGCCAGCGACACAGGTTCGATCCCGACTACATGCGTTGTCTGTACAGAGCTTGCACGTTCTCTGCGTGGGTTTTTTCCAAGATCTTCGGTTTCCAAAGACGTACATGTTTGTAGGATAATAGGCTTGATATAAGTGAGCAATTGTCCCTAGTGTGTCGGATGTTGTTAGTGTGCGGGATCGCAGTTCGGTGCGGACTCGGTGGGCCGAAGCGCCTGTTTCTGCACTGTATCTCTAAACTAAACATAGAACCAGTGTGTGAACGAGTGATCGATGGTCGGCGCGGACTTGGTGGGCCGAAGGGCCTGTTTCCGTGCTGTGCTATTCTCTGTTCTAGGTTTTCACTCTGCTAATTCATTAAAAAACCTTTGCGGGGTTTGTTGGGCAAACTTGCCTTGCACAAATCCAAACAATCTTGAATCAGTAACTCAGCTGGTCAGGCAGCATCTCTGGAGAGAAGGAATGGGTGACGTTTCGGGTCGAGACCCTTCTTCAGACCTGAAACGTTATCCATTCCTTCTCTCCAGAGATGCTGCCTGCCCTGCTGAGTTACTCCAGCATTTTGTGTCTATCTTCGATTTAAACCAGTATCTGCAGTTCTTGAATCAGTGCAGTGCAGAATCACTACACAATTCTTGAATCAGTGCAGTGTTGCCCAAATGAGCACCCTAACCATGGCGATGTGGAACAGGAGACTGTCACACCCACTAGAATAGATACCTCCAATTTGACAGGGAGGGGAGTAGCGGCCGGTGGGGAGGTGGTTACAGAGACCAGGAATAGGGTCAGAGCCAGAGTAGGTTTGCAGATATAATGAGGGACTCTTCCCACATTACACCACTCCCTCCACTAAATCAAAGTCATGCCCATCAGGGATGAAAGGGGTTAACTATTTGCTGATAAAGGAATACTTCCTTATTTTACTTCAGTTTCCTGATGTAAATTTCCCCCTCTACACATTCGTGTTCTCCACACAGTGACGGCCACTGAGAACAAGAGTTTGACAGTCGATATTCCAGACACAAGCAGTGGACACAACCCAGGTACGTAATTCTGTGTCTGTCGCTTGTTCCCACAAACAACAACCTGTTTAGTTGAGTTGTGAATTTGTACAGAGTCTAATCACTGAAATACTTTGTGTATTAAGGTAACTGCAGATGCTGGCTTACACCGAAGATAGACACAAAGTGCCGGAGTAACTCAGCGGGACAGGCTGCATCTCTGGCGAGTTTAATTTAGTTTTCTTGCTATTGAGGGAGTGTTGCATGGGTTCACCAGGTCTCAAGAAGGGTCTCGAATCCGAAAGTACACAAAAATGCTGGAGAAACTCAGCGGGTGCAGCAGCATCTATGGAGCGAATGAAATAGGCAACGTTTCGGGCCGAAACCCTTCTTCAGAATCCGAAACGTCACCCATGCCTTCTCTCCAGAGATGCTGCTTATCCCACTGAGTTATTCCAGAATTTTGTGTCTTCCTTCAATTTAAACCAGCATCTGCAGTTCTTTGCTACACATTTTCACCAGGTTAATTCCCGGGATGGCAGGACTGACATATGATGAAATAATAGGTTGACTGGGTTTGTATTCACTGGAATTTAGAAGGATGAGAGGGGTTCTTAGTGAAACATATAACATTCTTAAGGGATTGAACAGGCTAGATGCAGGAAAAATGTCCCCGATGTTGGGGAGTCCAGAACCAGGGGTCACAGTTTAAGAATAAGGGGTCGGCCATTTAGGACGGACGGAGACGAGGAAAAACGTTTTCACCCAGAGAGTTGTGAATCTGTGGAATTCTCTACCACAGAAGGAAATGGAGGCCAATTCACTGGATGTTTTCAAGAGAGAGTTAGATTTAGCTCTTACGGCTAACGGTATCAAGGGATATGGGGAGAAAATAGGAACGGGATACTGATTGTGGATGATCAGCCATGATTATAATGAATGGTGGTGCTGGCTGGAAGGGCCGAATGGGCTACTCCTGCACCTATTTTCTATTATTCTGTGTTATCTATGTTTATTGTCGTGTGTACCGAGATACAGTGAAAAGCTTTTGTTGCGTGCTAACCAGTCAGCGCAAGGACAACACATGATTATAATCGAAGATAGATACAAAATGCTGGAGTAACTCAACGGGACAGGCAGCATCTGTGGATAAAAGAAGGGTCTCGACCCGAAATGTAACCCATTCCTTCTATTCAGAGATGCTGCATGTCCCGCTGAGTTACGCCAGCATTTTGTGTTTATGGTTTAAAACAGCATCTGCAGTTCTTTATGTCCCTGTCCCACTTAGGAAACCTGAACGGAAACCTCTGGAGACTTTGCGCCCCACCCAAGGTTTCTGTGCGGTTCCCGAGGGTTGCAGGTGGTTGCCGGAGGTTGCAGGTTGTTGTGTCTTCGGGTTTGATATCCTGATAATAACGACACAATTCAGGTTGTTTCAGTTGCCTTAATTTACTCCTTTATTCAGCTCCTTTGTCTGTGTGGCGTAGTAATACTGAAAGTGCTTACATACCTAATCACAGTGTGTGTGTGTGTGGTGAGTGTGCCTGATACAAAGTAGTGCAGGAGGTTGGGACTGCTACAATGAATATGTAGCATATGTAACATCCCCCCTTCTCAAAAGAAAGGAACAAAAATTAGTGACACTAGAGGATTGCCAGAGCGAGGGTGGCAATCCTGTAGCAGATACCGTGGGATTATTCTGCCCACATTCATGGCATTCTGCTTTCTACTATACTACACAACAAAATATATAATGGCAGCTTGTTTTCTTTCAGGTAGTGCGTAGCCAGTCAAGAGTCATGTCTTGGCGTGACTTGTCCCTTCCAGTGCTAGCGATAACGCGCTGGGGGTAAGATGTTGCTCCTGGATCTAGTAGATCTGGTTGTTGCCTGCAGTGTTGCACTCGATGTATTGGTAACTTGTTGAGTTGTTTCCTGGCCATTGGTTGGTGCTGGTTGACTATATGACTCACTGGTAGCAGTTTGTGAGAATGTGTTGTCATCAATGGCAGGTGTTGCTGCTGCTGTGGGTGGTGTCCTAGGAGTTGCTGGTGTTGTCTTTGAAGTTGCAGGTGTTGACATTTCAGGTGTCGGGCGGATGTGAATTCTGTTTCGTCTCAACTGCCTGCCCGGTTCTGTCTCTATGATATATGGTTTTGGGGTTCCAGCCCTGCTGGTGATTTGTGCTGGGGTCCATTTCTTTGTTGTTGGATCCTGAGCATGTACGTTTTGGCCTTGAAATAGTTCAGGCAAGTACTGTGCATTTTTGTTGTATTGTTTCAGCCCCTCCTCCTGGGCAGCTGCCAATTTTGCCCTTGTTTCTTCTTGGTCGATAGGGGGTTGGATTTTGCTTGGCAGGGTGGTTTTGTATTTCCTGCCATTTAGCATTTCTGCAGGAGACTTCATGTCAGCCTTTAGTGGAGTTGCCCGTAAGGATAAAAGTGCCAGGTTTGGATCCTCCTTTGCCTCTCGGCATTTTATTAGTGTTTTCTTGGCTGTCTGTACTTGCCTTTCAATAAACCCATGGCCCTTTGGGTAATGTGGTGAAGATGTTGTGATTTTGAACCCGTATTCGGTGGCCAGCTCTCTGAATTCCCGAGATGTGAATTGGGTTCCATTGTCACATACGATCTGCTCAGGTATTCCTTGCTCTGCAAACAACCCTCTAACAATTGACACAATTGTTTTAGCTTTCAAGTCCTTTATGTTTCTCACAAATGGGAATTTGGAGTAGTAGCAGGCCATAATCAAATACCATTGCTGGTTCTCTGTGAACAGGTCTGCTCCGATGGTTTGCCATGGCCGGCTTGGGATATCACTGGGTGTCATTTCCTCCTTCTGTTGTGAATTCCTGTATTTTTGGCATATGTGGCATGTAGATACCAGCTTTTCTATGTCCTTGTACATGCCTATCCAGTACACAGCGGATTTAGCATGGAGTCTGCACTTTTCCATTCCTAAGTGTCCCTGGTGGATCTTTTCGAGGATTTCTTTTTTCATGGACTTGGGTATGATGATTCGTGATCCGGCCATCAGGACTCCATTCTCTACCGAAATATCATCACGGATGGTCCAGTATTCGCGGAGGATAGGCTGAACTTGTTGTCTCTTTTCTGGCCACCCCTGTATTACCATTTGGGTGAGGAGCTGGAGTTCTTCATCTCTGGCTGTTTCCTCTTTGATCTGTTCCAGCTTCACGCTTGTCACACTCACAATGTGGTGGATCTTTATGCTCAGCCCTTCCATCTCTTGTTTGTCATGTGTTGATAGTCTGGATAGGGCGTCAGCTAGCAGCAGGTCTTTTCCTGGCTTGTATCTGATGTTGTAGTCGTAGCTCTGTAGCCTCAGTAATAGTCTCTGTAGTCTGGCTGGTGCTTTGGTGAGGTTTTTTTTTTTCGATTTGTTCTAGAGGGCGGTGGTCTGTTTCGATGTCGAAATACCTTCCATATAGGTAAGTGTGAAATTTCTCGCAGCCATAGACTACTGCTAAGAGTTCTCTCTCTATGTTTGCGTACCTTGATTCTGTAGGAGTGAGTGCTTTGGATGCATACGCAATAGGTCGGCCATTTTGTATCAGTACTGCTCCAACTCCTCTCATGGAGGCATCAACTTGGAGTGTTACAGGTTTCTGTCTGTCATAGTACTGCAGGATCGTTTCTTTGCTGATGAGTTGTTTTAATTTCCCAAAATCTTGGCTATGTGAAGCACACCAATCAAATTCAGCGTCGTCTTTCATCAATTCACGGAGATTTGCTGTGTGATTAGCAAGCTTAGGTATGAAGACTCCCATGTATTGTATGAGCCCTAGGAAACTTCTTAGCTGTTTCTTGTCTTTGGGTTCCTCCATGTGGTTGATAGCATCCACTTTTGTAGGGTCCGGTTTCACTCCTTCTGCAGAGTAAATCAGTCCAAAGAATTTGCACTCCCTTTCTTTGATTATGCATTTGTCTGCATTGAGCTTTATGCCGGCTCTTCGAGTTTTTTCCATAGCCTCATGGAGGTTGTAATCATGCGTGTTTTCATCTCTGCCGTATACTTGGATATCATCTGCTATCCCGATTGCCCCTTTACAGCCTTTGTATGTTTCATCTATTTTCCGCTGGAAGACATCTTGACTCACCTTCAGCCCGAATGGGAGCCTGTTGAATCTGAATCTGCCAAATGGCGTGTTGAAAGTGGTGAGCATTGATGACTTCCGGTCTATTTTGATGTTCCAATATCCATTGCTAGCATCCAGCTTGCTGAACACCTTGGAACCGGCCAGTGCTGGTGTGATCTCTTCAAGGGTTGGAGTTGGATAATGGTCGCGCTTCAATGCATTGTTCAGATCCCTGGGATCAAGGCATATCCTTAGTTTTCCGTTTGGCTTTTCTTTGATAACAATTGAATTTACCCAATCAGTTGGTTTAGTTATTGCTGTGATGATGCCCTTTTCTTCCATTTCGTTTAGTTGTTCCCTTAGCCTCTCTTTCAGTTCAAGGGGAACACGGCGGGGTGGGTGGATCACTGGCTTCACACTGGGGTCTACTGTGATATGGTATTCGTATTCCTCAAAACAACCAACGGTATCGTCAAAACACTCTGGGTACATGTCCATCAATTCTTCTTTGTTCCTGATGGGCGGCCGGTTTTTGATGGGTATGTTTCTGTCAATTCTGCAGGAGTTTGTCTTGATTTCATGGTTGATTGACACAATCTTCAGTCTTTGGCACGTGTCCAGGCCGAGAATAGCAGGTCCTTTCGATTTAGTGATGTAGAAGGGGCATTTCACTTCTTTCCCTTTGTATGTTCCTGCTATGATTGTTTTGCCTAGCTGTGGGATTATGGAACCTCCGTATGCAGCTAGGACTACATCGCTACTTCTAAGGATTCCTTTCCTGACGCTGCCATCTTTTGTCATGTGTTCAGGGAATATCTTTCTGTAAAGATTGACTGGTAAGATATTGCTCTGGGCTCCAGTATCAATTTTGAGCCTTAGATTAATCGTTGTTCTTTTCTTTCCCACTTTTTTCTGTAGTTGTATTATAGTATATGCTTCATCTCTGTTGCTATGTGGTTTGTTGTTTCCCATTTCGTGGACGTCAATGGTCCCAACGGAAAGGAATTCTTCCTCAGAGGTATCTGAGGTTATCTCCTCTTCCTGTTGGACGTGTGCGTGTATTTGTTTCCTTCTCGTATTTCTATCGTTCTTTGACCATTGCTGCTTTGGCTTGGTGCTGTATGATTTTGTTGACCTACACCTTTTTTTCCAGTGGTTAGGCCTCCCACAGGAGTTGCAGGTAGTCCCGTATGCTGGGCACTCCCTGCGATCATCAAATGCATGCTCTGTACCGCAGTTCCAGCAGCTTCTTTGGCTTGCTTGTTTGTTTGCATGCCTAGAAAATGTCTGCTTTGGAGCCTTTAAGGTGGAGCCAGGGTCACGTTTTGAGAGAGCGTCTATATTCACTCTGGTGCTGCTCTGAGATGAGCCAACTTGAAGGCAGAGGGAGGACATTTGTTTCCTTGTGGCTTCGAAAGCTCTGGCAGCATCTACGGCGTCTTTTAGGTTGAGGGTGTCTTTCCCTATTAGGGACTTTTGGACCTCTTGGTGGGCGCACCCCCATATTAGCTGGTCGACAATTCTGTCATCTTCATCACCAAATCTGCATTTCTTGGCCATGTTCCTTAGTCTCGACAGGAAAGTGTCGGTTGTTTCTTGTGGGTCTTGTCTTAGCCCTTGGAACTCATACCGATGGATTCTGTGGTTTGATTTGGGCTCCATATGGTTCGCAAACCTTTCAAGGACTATTCCCGGATTATTGCAGTCGGGCTCTGTTAAGCTCCAACTGTTAAAAATGTCTAGACCCTTCTCCCCGAGCCATAGTAAAATATAACTGACCTTCTCTTCATCTGCAGTTCCTTTCAGGAAGCTTTTGAATGCCAGCTGGCTCTTTTGTTTGAATTTCTTGAACGCCTCCACCACATCATCGGCGTCCCAGTTCATCGTAGGGTGGAGGCTCATTGCTGCTGTGGAGGCCGCCATCTTGTGTTGTTAGGCGGGTGCACAAAAAAAAATCAATTTCTCTGCAGCCGCTGTTCCTAATTCACAATAGCGATTCACAATAGCGCGGTTTTTTACTCGAAAGTCACCGCTGCCACCATGTTGTGTCTTCGGGTTTGATATCCTGATAATAACGACACAATTCAGGTTGTTTCAGTTGCCTTAATTTACTCCTTTATTCAGCTCCTTTGTCTGTGTGGCGTAGTGATACTGAAAGTGCTTACATACCTAATCACAGTGTGTGTGTGTGTGGTGAGTGTGCCTGATACAAAGTAGTGCAGGAGGTTGGGACTGCTACAATGAATATGTAGCATATGTAACACAGGTAGTGGAAGCAGGTACGGAGACTGACAAAAACCTCCGGGAACCGCACGGAAACCTTGGGTGGGGCACAAAGTCTCCAGAGGTTTCCGTTCAGGATCCCTAAGTGGGACAGGGGCATAACTATACATGGTTACAATTGTTCCATTTACAGTGTACAGGTACATGATAAGGGAATACCATTTAGTGTAAGCTAAAACCAGCAAAGACTGATCAAGGATAGCCTTAGGGTCATCAAAGAGGTAGTTAGTAGTTCAGCACTGCTCTCTGGTTGTTGTAGGATGATTCAGTTACCTGATAACAGTTGGGAAGAAACTGTCCCCGATTCTGAAAATCGGCGAGAAGAAATGGGTGACGTTTCTGGTCGAGACCCTTCTCCAGACTGAGAGTGAGGGGGGAGAGAGAGAGACACGGAGATAAGGAAGTGAAAGGTGTGAAAACGAGACAAAGGTTATGAAGTTTGAGGAAATGGGCCGAAGAAAGGTTGTGTGGTTGGAGCTGTTCCAAAACCAAGCTGATAAAATGCTTTCCAACAGGCCCTTCAGGGGGTGGAATGGAGAGACTGCTTTGTGTGATGGACTGGGCGATATCCACGATAGGGGCGGCACAGTGGTGCAGTGGTAGAGTTGCCTCAAAGTGCCAGAGACCCAGGTTCGATCCTGATGTCAGGTGCTTGTCCCTTCAGAGTTTGCCTCTCTGAAGAAGGGTTTCGGCCCGAAACGTCGCCTATTTCCTTTGCTCCATAGATGCTGCTGCACCCGCTGAGTTTCTCCAGCAATTTTGTGTACCTTCAATCTGGACTCAGCTTGGGTTTACTGAGCTTTCCTCCCACATTCCAAAGACATTTAGGTTTGTAGGTGAATTGGCGTGGCAAGATTATTAATTGGCCCGAGTGTGTGTCGGATAGTGCTAGTGTGCGGGGATCGCTGGCTGGCACGGACTCGGTGGGCCGAAGGGCCTGTTTCTGTTCTGTATCTCTAAACTAAACACAGAACTAGTGTGTGGACGGGCGATCGATGGTCGGCACGGATTCGGTGGGCAAAGAGGACCTGTTTCTGTGCTGTATCTAAACTAAGCTTTCAGCAATTTATTGTGGTCTTGAGCAGAGCTGTTGCCAAACCATGGTGTGAAGCAATCTAACAGCGTTCTTTCACAATTCATGTGCAGATGTTGGTGTGAGTCAGTGGAGAAATGATGATGATGATGCATTTTATTTGCTGGCGCCTTTCTGGACACCCAAGGACACCTTACAACGGTTAACAGAAGAGAAAAAAACATATAGTCGGAGAAAAATAAATAATAAGGACATCATCAATACACAAATTAAAGATAGAAATCGTTCCAAAGACAAAAAATCAAAAAACACAAGGTGAAGAGAGAGCAGCGGCAGCTAAAGCGCGCCAGCGTCCACTCTCCCTTCCGACAGCCATCTTGGACACAGACTAACATGTTAACTTACACACAGAAAAATCATCCCCCCACAGTGGATACCACTGTGGGGGAAGGCACAAAGTCCAGTCCCCATCCCCAGTTCACCCAAAGTCAGGCCTATTGAGGCCACCGCTATAGCCTCTACGGAGGCCCGATGTTCCTGGCCGTTCTGGCCGGGTGGTGTTGCCCCGGCGTCGGGAGAGTCCTCACAGCGGCTGGGCCACCTGGAACGGTCTCACCGACCAGGTAGGGACCTAGAAGTATAATTACCGCCTTCCCCCACAGTAAGAAGCCCATTTCTCCAACAAACGAAGAACAAGACTTACTTAAAAAAAATGACAAACGTCCTTCATCTTTTGAGCAAGACGAGACAACAGTGTGCCTTATTGACCACAGCTTCAATGTAGTTGATGCAGGGTATGTTGTTGATGATATTTAAGGCCATGCGTGATAGGAGGAAAATAAGGCCATTCCCCCCATCAAGTCTACTCCGCCATTCAATCACGGCTGATCTATCTCTCCCTCCTAACCCCATTCTCCTGCCTTCTCCCTGTAACCCCTGACACCCGCACTAATCAACAGTCTATCTCTGCCCTACATATATCCACTGACTTGTGGCCTCCACCGCTGTCTGTGACAAATAATTCCACAGATTCACCACCCTCTGATTAAGGCAATTCTTCCTCGTCTCCTTTGTAGAGGAATGTCCTTTAATTCTGAAGCTATGACCTCTAGTCCTGGACTCTCCCACTAGTGGAAACATTCTCTCTACATCCACGCTATCCAAGCCTTTCACTGTTCGGTAAGTGTCAATGAGGTGTCCCTTCATCCTTCTAAACTCCAGCGAGTACAGGCCCAATGCTGACAAATGCTCATCGTATGTTGAAGCCACCATTCTCATAAACCTCCTCTGGTTCCTCTCCAACGCCAGTACATACTTCCTCAAATATAGGGCCCAAAACTGCTCCCAATACTCCATGTGCGGTCTTATCAGCATGTTATAAAGCCTCAGCATTTTCACATTTTATGGTCACTACCTCTGAACGGTTCTTTTACCATAATCACCCTGATTAAATCTGGTTTGTTATACAATAGTTTTATTTTTAGAGATACAGAGTGGAAACAGTCCCTTCAGCCCGCCGAGTCCGCGCTGACCAGCGATCTCCGCACACTAACACCATCCTACACACACAAGGGACAATTTGCTAATTTATACAAGCCAATTAACATACAAACCTGTAAGATCATTGGAGTGTGGGAGGAAACCGAAGCATGGGGAGAACATACAAACTCTGTAAAGACAGCACCTACAGTCAGGATTGAACCCGGGTCTCTGGCGCTGTGAGGCAGCAACTCTACCGCTGTGCCACTATGCCCCCCATATACCAATGCCAAGCCAAATTGCCTAGTATGCTCGATTACAAGCTGCTCTTAGAAGCCATCTCAAAAACACTCTACAAATTCCTTCTGTTGATATCCAGTACCAACTTGAATTTCCCAGTCTGCCTGCATATTGATACCGCCATGACCTTTATCCTGCTGCAACCTTACACCACCTTCCTTGCCAACCACATCACAAATTTCCATATCACCTGAAAATTTGCAAATTATACTTTCTCCCACTGAGACACAAAAGATGCAGATGCTGGAATCTGTAGCGACATTCCACCTGCTGAGGGAACCCAACAAGTCATGCAGCATTTCATACGTTTGTAAGATACATAGGCCATTCGGCCCATCAAGTCCACTCTGCCATTCAATCTTTCCCTCTCGACCCCATACTCCTGCCTTCTCCCCATAACCACTGACACCCGTACTAATCAAAAATCTGTCAATCTCCGCCTTGAAAACACTTGGCCTCCACAGCCATCTGTGGCAATGAATTCCACAGATTCACCACCCTCTGGCTAAAGAAATGCCTCCTCATCTCCTTCCTAAAACTACGTCCTTTAATTCTGAGGCTATGACCTCTCCCATTAGTGGAAACATCCTCTCCACATCCACTCTGTCCAGGCCTTTCACTATTCTGCACGTTTCAATGAGGTTACCCCCTCATCCTTCTAAACCCCAGCGAGTACAGGCCCAGTGCCCACAAATGCTCATTGTACGTTAGTTAACCCACTCATTCTCTGGGATCGTTCTCGTAAACCTCCTCTGGACCCTCTCCATCGCCAGCACATCCTTCCTCAGATACGGGGCCTAATACTCTTCGCAATATTGTCTGGTGAGGAGGTGGGGGGAGGAATTCCTGCAACCTCATCGAGTCATAGAGCAGGGAAACAGGCCTTTCGGCCCATCTCATCCATACTGACCAAGAACCCCCATCCAAATTAGTCCCATTTTCCTGCGTTTGGCCCGTATCCCACTGAACCTTTCCTCTACACCTACCTGCGCAAGTGTATTTTAAAGTGTAGCATGATGGCGCATTGATAGAGTTACTTGTAAAACTCTGGACCCATCCAGAGCCGGCACGTGGTTCATCAGACATAGGACTGAAAATTCCTCACAATATTCCAAATGTGGCCTGACCAGCGCCTGAAAGAGCCTCAGCGTTACATCCGTGTCGTTTAATGTATATTGGTCACTGGAGTTTTACTGCAATCAATTTCTCTTCCAGATCGGGGACTGATGGGATATCTGGGATCAGACAATGATCGGGCGATCGTTCTTCCTCCTCTCCCTTCTCCAAGGTACCATCAGCAGCAACTCAGAAGTGTTTAGGGGCGAGGAGGCTTTAACTGGTTGGCTGCCAGTGACTAGTGGAGTTCTGCAGGGGTCGGTGCTGGGGCTGCTACGATCATTCCGCTGAACACCTTCGCTCAGTCCGTCTGGACCTACCTGATCTCCCGGTTGCCAAATACTTTAACTCTTCCTCCCATTCCCACACTGACCTTTCTGTCCCGGGGGGTCCTCCACTGTCAGAGTGAGGCCAAATACAAATTGGAGGAACAGCATCTCATATTTCACTTGGACAGCTTTCACCCCAGCGGTATGAATATTGATTTCTCTCACTTCAAGTAACCCCTGCATTCCCTCTCTCTCCATCCCTCCCCCACACAGGTCGCACCAGCTTCTCATTCTCACCCAACAAACAGCTAACAATGGCTTGTTTTTTTGTCATCATTACTTTTTTGCATATCTTTCATTCATTGTTCTGTGTCTCTACATCATCGTCTATATCTCTTGTTTCCCTCTCCCGTGACTTTCAGACTGAAGAAGGTTTTTGAACCAAAACGTCACCTATTCCTTCTCTCCAGAGATGTTGCCTGTCCCACTGAGTTACTCCAGATTTCTGTGCCAATCTTCGGTTTAAGGAAAGAAAGACATTCTTGGCATAGAGGGAGTACAGAGTAGGTTCACCAGACTGATTCCTGGGACGTCAAGACTTTCATATGAAGAAAGACTGGATAGACTCGTCTTGTACTTGCTAGAATTTAGAAGATTGAGGGGGGATCTTATAGAAACTTACAAAATATTTAAGGGGTTGGACGGGCTAGATGCAGGAAGATTGTTCCCGATGTTGGGGAAGTCCAGAACAAGGGGTCACAGTTTAATGGGGAAATATTTTAGGACCGAGATGAGGAAAACATTTTTCACACAGAGAGTGGCGAATCTCTGGAATTCTCTGCCACAGAAGGTAGTTGAGGCCAGTTCATTGGCTATATTTAAGAGGGAGTTAGATGTGGCCCTTGTGGTTAAAGGGATCAGGGGGTATGGAGAGAAGGCAGGGACAGGATACTGAGTTGGATGATCAGCAATGATCATATTGAATGGCGGTGCAGGCTCGAAGGGCCGAATGGCCTACTCCCGCATCTATTTTCTATGTTTCTATGAAGGCCAACATGCCATTTGCTTTCTTCACTGCTTTCTTTCATCCGCAGCCACCCCTCTGTCTGATTTCCTGGTATTAACTTCCTAAAAGAACTCCAGCAGATTTGTCAGGCAAGATCTTCCCTTCACAAAACCATGCTGACTTCAGCCCATTTTATCCTGAACATCTAAGTACTGCGTAACCTCTTCCTTTACAATTGACTCTAAAATCTTATCAACCACCGAAGTCAGGCTAACCGGTCTATAGTTTCCACCCTTCCATTTCACTCCCTTCTTGTTCAGCGGGACGATATTCACAAATTTCCAATCTTCATGAACACACTCCTAACTCTAATGATTCTTGAAATATCACAACTAATGCCTCTGCAATCTCCGAGGTCACCTCCTTCAGAACCCTGGGGTGCAGTCCATCCAGTCCAGGTGGCCTATCCACTCTCAAACCTTTCAGTTTTCCCAGCACCTTCTCCTTAGTAGACAAAAATGCTGGAGAAACTCAGTGGGTGCGGTAGCATCTATGGAGCAAATGAAATAGTCAACGTTTCGATGCCGAAACCCTTCTTCAGACCTGAAGAAGGGTTTTGGCCCGAAACGTTGCCTATTTCCTTCGATCCATAGATGCAGCCGCACCCGCTGAGTTTCTCCGGCATTTTTGTCTACCTTCGATTTTCCAGCATCTGCAGTTCCTTCTTGAACCTTCTCCTTAGTAATCGCCACTCCACTAACTTACACCCCTGACTCTCTAGGATTGCAGGTACACTGCTGGTGTCCTCCACGGTGAGGACTGATGCAAAAAAGTTATTCAATTCCTCTTCAATTTCTGGATTTCTGCTGCATCATTCTCCCGCGGTCCAACATCCACTCTTGTCTCCTTTTTTACTTTTTGTATATCCGTAGAAACTCTTGCTATCCATTTTTACATTATTGGCCAGCTTACATCCGTACTGAAGATAGACACAAAAAAGCTGAACTAATTCAGCAGGACAGGCAGCATCTTTGGGGAGAAGGAACGGGCGAGGTTTCGGGTCGAGGCCCTTCTTCAGACTGGTTAGGGATAAGGGAAACAAGATATATAGACGATGATGTAGAGAGATAAAGAACAATGAATGTAAGGTCGGAGAGCAGGAGGCATCACAGAGGGAGCAGTGAGAGAGAATGTGGCAGAACCTCATTGTTGTGAAAAATTACAGCAGGATCTTGATCGATTGGTCAGATGAGTTGAGGAATGGTTGGTGGAGTTTAATACCGAGAAGTGTGAGATGTTGAACTTTGGGACATCTAACAAGAGCAGGACCAACACAGTTAATGGTCGGCTTCTGGGTAGTGTTGTAGAGCAGAGGGATCTAGGAATGCAGGTGCATGGTTCCTTGAAGGTGGAGTCGCAGGTAGATAAGGTGGTCAAAAAGGCTTTTTGCACTTTGGCCTTCATCAGTCAGAGTATTGATTATAGAAGTTGGGAGGTCATGTTGCAGTTGTATAAGACGTTGGTAAGACCACATTTAGAATATTGTGTAAAGTCTCGGCACCGTGTTATAGGAAAGATATTGTCAAACTGGAAATGGTTCGGAGAAGATTTATGAGGATGTTGCCGGGACTAGAGGGAGAGGCTGGGTCTCTATTCCTTGGAGCGCAGGAGGATGAGGAGTGATCTTATAGAGGTGTATAGGTCATGAGGGGAATAGATCGGGTAAATGTACAGAGTCTCTTGCCCAGAGGAGGGGAATCGAGGACCAGAGGACATGGGTTCAAGGTGAAGGGGAAAAGATTTATTAGGAATCTGAGGGGTGACTTTTTCATACAAAGGATAGTTGGTGTATGGAACAAACTGCCAGAGGAGGTATTTAAGGCAGGGATTATCCCAGTGTTTAAGAAACAGTTCGACAGGTACATGGATAGGACAGGTTTGGAGGGATATGGGCCATATGCGGGCAGGTGGGACTAGTGTATCTGGGACATGTTGGCCGGTGTGGGCAAATTAGGCCGAAAGGTCTGTTTTCACACTATCACCCTATGACTCCAACTCTCGTTGGAAAGAGGAGGAGAACCTCTTCAAAGTAGACATAGCTGTATCTTGAGGAGATATCTTGACGAAATGTGTAGGAGGGAACTGCAGGTGCTGGTTTAAACCAAGGTTAAACACAAAGAGCTGGAAATACTCAGTGGGTCAGGCAGCATCTATAGAGAGAAGGAATGGGTGACGTTTCAGGTCGAGACCCTTCTGCAGACTGGTCACATCCGTACTTTATCGTTTCTCTCCGTATTGTCCTGTTTGACACGTGGAACTCTGCCGTGTGAACACGTTTAAATCTCCGTTTGTCTTTAGATGCTCCACAGAATCTCTCAATCACTTCCCCCGACAACGTGAACAATTCCTGGGTCAGTGTAAAGGAAGGAAACTCTGCAGCGATCCTCTGCACGTCCAGAGTTTCCCAACATCTAACCTGACGTGGAGACATCTCGGTGTCACGCTGAACACAACACGTTCCAGCAACGAGCTGTGGATGGAGTTCCCTCAGCTGACACGGCAGGACGCTGGGGTAAATCTCATTGTCATAAATTTATAGGCCAAATGGAAGGAATTCAATGTTTAATTCCCGTAAATTAATGGGCATTTAAATCATCTTGCGAGTGGGTTTTAGTTTGTGGAACGCGATTGATTGGAACGTTGCGGTTGCAGTGAATTTGAATCCCATATCGGCAGGAAAAACACTGCCGGGTTCGTATGGAGCCAAAGTCCCATTTTCGCTGATTACTTTGGTTTAAAGTCATCAGAAGAAGCAAGTTATATGTAAAATATATGACTTACATTATGTTTTGTCCCCTACTTGAGATCCATCCCGTTGGAGGCATTGAGGGCGTTAGAAATATCTTTTTATTTTACTCCAGCGATTAAATTGTCCCTCAATTTTTTTTTTAAACTTCCGAGAATGGAAGTCCAGTCGATTGTTCTGCAGCAGCTGGCAGTCTGAGGAAGTTCGCCTCCGACGGGCATTTTAATCCCTCCCGCTCAAAGCCACCAAAGTGGTGCACACGACCAGTGGCAGAACTGCAGCGCCGCTGAAGATAAGATTTGTAACATCGTTAACTTAGAGGCCAAGTCAGTGGATATTTTTAAGGCATAGATAGATTCTTGATTAGTATGGATGTCAGAGGTTATGGGGAGAGGGCAGGAGAATGGGGTTAGGAGAGAGAGATGATCAGCCATGACTGAATGGCCTAATTCTACTCCTATTCCTTATGAACACGGCAGTAGACAGCATCCGTAGTCGGGGTCAAACTCAGGTCTCTGGTGCTGTACGGCAGCAACTCTGCTGCTGCACCACCGTGACTCCCTACATGTCCTTGATTTTCTGCCTTGTGGCTCTTTTGAAAGAATACTGGTATATTATCTAGTTACAAACTGAAACCAAGAACCCTGCAGAGGATCCAGGGATGTCGTCTTGGTTCGCTAATTGTATACACTTTATTGCCGATTTTCAGTAAATTACTTCTACTTTGCAGGAAGCTTAGTTTAATTTATTGTCATGTGCCCAGTAAAAAGCTTTTGTTGTGTGCTAACCAGTCAACAGAAAGACAATACATGATTACAATCGAGCCATCCACAGGGTAAAGAAACATGATAAAGGGAATAAAGTGAATAACGTTTAGTGCAAGATAAAGTCACTAAAATCCGATTGAAGATAGTCCGAGCCTCCAATGAGGAAGCGAGTAGCTCAAGGCCACTCTCTGGTTGTTGGTGGAATGGTTCATTTACCTGATAACAGAAAGTGGGATAACATTATAATAATAATAATACATTTTATTTATGGGCGCCTTTCAAGAGTCTCAAGGACACCTTACAAAAATTTAGCAAGTAGAGGAAAAACATGTAGGCGGAATGAAATAAATAGTAGAGACATGACTAGTACGCAAATTAAAGACAGAATTCAATACAAAACAAAATATGAGGCATTTCAAGCACAGATGAAAAGGGAGGGGGATGTGGGGCTAAGGATAGGCAGAGGTGAAGAGATGGGCCTTGAGGCGGGACTGGAAGATGGAGAGGGACACGGAATTGCGGATCAATTGGGGGAGGGCGTTCCAGAGCCTGGGAGCTGCTCTGGAGAAGGCTCTGTCCCCAAAACTACAGAGGTTGGATTTGTGGATGGAGAGGAGACCAGCTGATGTGGATCTGAGGGACCGTGAGGGTTGGTAGGGGGAGAGGAGGTCAGTGAGATATGGGGGGGCCAGATGGTGGAGGGCTTTGTAGGTGAGGACCAGGATTTTGTAGGTGATCCGGTGGGAGATGGGAAGCCAGTAAAGTTGTTTGAGGACTGGAGTGATGTGATGCCAGGATTTGGTGTGAGTGATGAGTCGGGCGGCGGCGTTCTGGACCAGTTGGAGTCGGTTGATGTAGCTGGAGCTGATGCCAAGGAGAAGTGAGTTGCAGTAGTCCAGTCGGGAGGAGATGAAGGCATGGATGAGTCTTTCAGCAGCGGGAGGTGTGAGAGGGTCTGATTTTGGCGATGTTGCGGAGGTGAAAGAAGGAGGCTTTAATGACATGGCAGATGTGAGGCTCAAGGGAGAGGGTGGAATCAAAGATCACGCCAAGGTTGCGGGCCTGGAGAGATGGGGAGACAGTGGTGCCGTCGATGGTGAGAGTGGGGTTATTGATTTTGCTGAGTGTGGATTTGGAGCCTATGAGGAGGAATTCTGTTTTATCGCTGTTGAGTTTGAGGAAGTTATGTTGCATCCAGGTTTTTATAGCTGACAAACAGGAGTTGATATGGGAGGGGAGGGGGGGGGGGGGGGGTTGTGGGGGGATTTGGTGCCGAGGTTGAAGTGGCGGAGTATCTGACGAAGGGGGAGGATGTAGATGATGAAGAGGAGGGGGCCGAGTACGGAGCCTTGGGTAACGCCTTGAGTGACTGTGGCTGTAGCAGAGGTGTGGTTATGGAGAGAGATGAAGTGGGATCTGTAGGAAAGGTAGGAACAGAGCCAGCTGAGTGCAGAACCTTCAATGCCAAGGTCCCCAAGTCTGGTAAGCAGGATTTTATGGTTCACTGTATCGAAGGCTGCACTCAGGTCGATGAGGATGTTGAGGGAACCAGTGTCAGCAGAGGTGAGGAGGTCGTTGAGGACTGGTGTGAAAGGGTATTCAATGTATGGTGTGAACTTGATGGTCCGAAGGGCCTTTTTCTATTCTGTATCTCTAAACTTAACTGACCGCAGGCCTGAGGATTGCAAACGACTGGTCAAATAATGGGGTAGCATTTTTCTAAGATACACACAAAATATTGGAGTAACTCAGCGGGTCAGGCAGCATCTGAGGAGAGAAGGAATGGGTGATGTTTCGTGTCGAGACCCTTCGTCAAACTGAGAGGCAGGGGAGACGGAGTCTGAAGATATGGAAGGGTGAGGTGTGAAAATGACAGATCAAAGCAGACGATGCGGATTGAAGCGGAGCATTTTTCTAACACTTGTTTGTTTTCTGGTAAGAGGTAACCCTTGTTAAATTCCTTTCAGTAGATCCTCAGTGCCACCCCACTCAATACACCTAGCATCTGAAGTAAATACTTTTTCCCTTCCTCTCCAGGTGACCAACGAAGAGAGATCCCCAGTCGTCATACAGCGAGCCATGGATAAGCACAATCTGGATGGCGATTGGCAGGATTATCATCTTGTCCTGATCGTCTCCAAAGACAGAGGTGAGGAATAAAACATAGGTTCCTTGATGCTGGAAGATGTACAATCTTCCTCCTAAACTCAATGTGTTGGAGGAGCTCAGCATATCAAGGTTATTATATTAAGCACTATGTTCAGCATATTAAGTTACAGAAAAAGGTTGAACAAGTTAGATCTTTATTCTTTGGAGCGCAGAAGGTTAAGGGGGGGACTTGATAGAGATCTTTAAAATGATGAGAGGGATAGACAGAGTTGACGTGGATAGCTTTTCCCATTGAGGATAGGGAAGATTCAAACGAGGACATGACTTGAGAATGAAGGGACAGAAGTTTAGGGGTAACATGAGGGGGAACTTCTTTACTCAGAGAGTGGTAGCTGTGTGGAATGAGCTTCCAGTGGAAGTGGTGGAGGCAGGTTCGATTTTATCATTTAAAAATAAATTGGATAGTTATATGGACGGGAAAGGAATGGAGGGTTATGGTGTGAGTGCAGGTAGATGGGACTAGGGGAGAATAAGTGTTCGGCACGGACTAGAAGGGCCGAGATGGCCTGTTTCCGTGCTGTCATTGTTATCTGGTTATATGGTTATAAGGTGGCACAGCGGTAGAGTTGCTGCCTTACAGCACTAGAGACCCTATTTCCATCCTGACTCCAGGTGCTGTCTGTACGGAGTTTGTACGTTCTCCCATGACCGCAGGAGTTTTCTCCTGGTACTCCGGTTTCCTCCCACCCTCCAAAGACATGCAGGTTTGTAGGTTAATTGGCTTCCATAAAATATTTGTCTCTGGTGTGTAGGATCGTGCTAGTGTACATGTGATCGCAGGTCCACATGGACTCGATGGGCTGAAGAGACTGTTTCCATGCGTGTGACTACTAAAATACTGAACAAAATGAAACTAAATTACCTGTGGAGGGAATGGGCAGGTGACATTTCAGGTTGAAACCTTTCATATTGGATATGGAACCCACTTCCAGTTCGGGTTGAGTCTGAAGAAGGGCCCCAACACAAAACGTCGCCTGTCCATGCCTTCCAATGTGTGGAAGCAGGCACTTTGGCCCTCCACGCCCATGCCGACCAACATGCCACATCTACACTAGTCCCACCTGCCTGCGTTTGGCCCATGGCCCTCTAAACCAATGCTATCCACCTAGCTGTTTTTAAACATTGTGACAATTGAAAGTAGGCATGCAGGTGCAGCAGGCAGTGAAAAAAGCGAATGGTATGTTAGCATTCATAGCAAAAGGATTTGAGTATAGGAGTAGTAGGTTCACATATTCCAAGGGGTGGAGCTCCAAGGGTGGCGGTTGTAAACAGAACAGAGGCGCATGCTGTGGATTGCAGGCAGGAGGCAGGTGAGGTGGTCGTCGCAGACGCAGAGGGCATATTGTATCGGCCGATTGTATGTGCAAGGGGGCGAGGAAATGCACAAGGTGTAGTGGGGACCATGAATATGGTCAGGGTGGAGAGGGGGTCAGACCAAAGTGCTGTAATTGTGGAGGAGAGCATAGTGTGGCTTACTGGGGCTGTGAGGTGATGAAACGTGAAGCTGAAGTACAAAACATAAGAGTGAAGGAAAAGGTCTCCTATGCAGAGGCAGCAAAGAGGGCTGGCCCTACAAAACAGATGAATGAAAGAAGGATCAGGAGGGAGCAAGATGTGGGCATAATGGAGACAATAAAAGAAAAAGAAAAGAGTATATGGAAAGAAAAGAAAAACCTGGTTATATTTATAGCAGGAGTAATAAATGCGACAGCAGAAGTAAAATCCAAAACAGAAAGGATCCAAATCATTGTAAAGGCTGCAGTCCACCACTTGGGCATGGCAGGATTGAAGTGGGAGGTAATACATGATGGTCTCGGTATCTTGGCGAGCCAAGAGTCAACATGTGTGGATTAATAATATTAATGCTAATCCTACAATGGAATGCAAGAAGCTTGTTAGCCAATGGGCAAGACTTTAAGCAATCCATAGACAGTAGGAAGGAAAAACCAGATGTTGTATGTATCCAGGAAACCTGGTTGAAACCAAGTTTAGATTTTGTTCTATATGATTAGGTTGCAGTGAGATGTGATAGGGGAAATGGGGGAGGAGGGGGTTGTGCCACTTTCATTAAAAAAGGGATTCCATACAGGGTATTAGGAATTGGGCAGGAACAGGAATATGTGGTAATAGAAGTATGGTCTGAGAGGAAGAAAATAGTGGTAATAAATTACTATAATCCATGTAAGCGATTAGAGGTCAGTAAGTTACAGGAAGTAGAAGGCCAGAGCAGATCTAATGTTATTTGGTGTGGGGACTTTAACGCGCATAATACATTATGGGGCAGTGGAAAGTCAGATAATAATGGGCAGGTAATCGAGGAATTATTAAATGATGGTAATCTAGTATGTCTAAATGATGGAAAGAAGACCAGGGTAGATGTTAGGACAGGGAAGGAGTCTGTGTTGGACCTTACACTTGTTTCTAACAGGATTGCTGCTAAATGTGACTGGGAAGTTTATGAAAAGGGTACCATAGGAAGTGATCATCATCCTGTGCTATGCAAAATAAATGTTACTTTAATTATGAGTAAAGAAAACAGAAGTGGACGATGGGTTTTTAGAAAGGCTAATTGGGAGAAATTTAAGGAAGAAAGTGATAGATATGTAAAACCGATACAAGAAGAGACAGATATAGAAAGCTTTGAGAATAAATTGTCAGAAGGTATCAAAAGAGCAGCATTAGTTTCCATACCTAAAAGTAAAGGAAGATCAAAAAGGAAAGCTGTGCCGTGGTGGGACAATAAGTGTTAAGAGGTGGTGGTGAATAGAAACAGAGCATTCAGATTATTAAAAAGAACTCATAACTACCAACACATGATTAATTACAAACAGGCTCAGGCAATTGTAAGGAGGACTATAAGACAAACAAAAAGAACATATTGGAGGAAGTATTGTGATTCAATTGGAAGCACAACACAGGTAGGGGAGATATGGGGGATGATTAAAAAAAATAGAATGTGATAAAAGGGAGTGGAGTTATCCTATCCTAACAAATGGAGATCAAACTGTAGTCTCAAATAAAGACAAAGCAGAACTAATGGTTAACACTTTTAGTAGGGTTCACAGCTCCCACAACTTATCAGAAGAAGAGGTAGGGAAAGGACAAGAGAGGGAAATGTTGAGGCCTTACAAAGGAAAGGTATCACAGAGGACAAGTACAATATTCCATTTAATTTGGGGGGGCTAAAGAGAGCTCTGGCCAAGTGTAAGAACTCAGCCCCAGGGAAGGATGATATTTGTTACATAATGATAAAGCATCTAAGTGAGGAGGGACTCCAAAAGATACTTGCACTATATAACAAGGTGTGGGAAGAAGGGCGAATACCAGAGAGGTGGAAGGAAGCAATCATTGTGCCTATTAGAAAACCAGGGAAAGATGCAAGTAATCCAGTAAATTATATACCTATAGCTTTAACAGCACACATAGGTAAACTGATGGAAAGAATGGTAAATGAAAGATTAATGCATCTAATGGAAGAAAAAGGTATAGTGGGTAATTATCAGAGTGGCTTTAGAAAAGGGAGAGGTACTAATGACCCAGTTCTGTGCTTGGAAGATGATATAAGGAAAGCACAAGTCAAAAAAGAATCTGTAGTTACCATATTTTTTGATGTAGAGAAGGCTTACGATATGTTGTGGAGAGAAGGTCTTCTAATAAAGCTGCATTCAATGGGAGTAGGAGGAAATATTTTTAACTGGATAATGGATTTTCTCAACGGTAGAAGTATCCAAGTTAAAATAGGGTCAGACATCTCTAGTAAATGTGTAGACGAGAATGGAACTCCCCAGGGAAGTGCGATAAACCAGATCCTATTCTCAATCATGATCAATGATATATTTGCAGACATTCAACCAGAGATGGGGCGATCGCTCTTTGCAGATGATGGCAGCCTATGGAGAAGGGGGAGGAATATAGATTTTATCGTGGAAAAAGTACAGCGTTTCCATGCGTGTGACTACTAAAATACTGAACAAAATGAAACTAAATTACCTGTGGAGGGAATGGGCAGGTGACATTTCAGGTTGAAACCTTTCATACTGGATATGGAACCCACATCCAGTTCGGGTTGAGTCTGAAGAAGGGCCCCAACACAAAACGTCGCCTGTCCATGCCTTCCAATGTGTGGAAGCAGGCACTTTGGCCCTCCACGCCCATGCCGACCAACATGCCACATCTACACTAGTCCCACCTGCCTGCGTTTGGCCCATGGCCCTCTAAACCAATGCTATCCACCTAGCTGTTTTTAAACATTGTGACAATTGAAAGTAGGCATGCAGGTGCAGCAGGCAGTGAAAAAAGCGGATGGTATGTTAGCATTCATAGCAAAAGGATTTGAGTATAGGAGTAGTAGGTTCACATATTCCAAGGGGTGGAGCTCCAAGGGTGGCGGTTGTAAACAGAACAGAGGCGCATGCTGTGGATTGCAGGCAGGAGGCAGGCGAGGTGGTCGTCGCAGACGCAGAGGGCATATTGTATCGGCCGACGGCCTGTATAGGTCCGGTAAACGGTGCTCTGGCACTATTCCCTGCTGTTACAAAATGATAGGAGAGCAGGGAGAGAGTGGATCTAATGGTATGGAGGCCAGTGGAAGAGAGGATAACAAAGAAAGTATTGAGAAGGAGTGGGAAACCGTGGGAGCACGGGGTAGTCCCAGGAAGAGCAGCCGTAAAAGAAGGAAAAACTATACTGGTGGATCGGAGAGTGAAGACAAGGAACCAGAAAAGGAAATTTCGTTAAATGTCGTGGTGAGGTTTGAAGGAGAAGGAGGAGTAAAGAAGATAGATCCATTGAAGCTGACAAAAATAGTCAGGGCCCAGGTTGGGGAAGTAAAGTATGCAAGAGTGCTGGAGGATGGAAACATGCTAATAGGGTGCAACAGTGAGGCTCAAGTTGAAAAGGCAATGAAAATGAACAAGATTGACAAAACCAAAATAATCAAAGTAGTGAGAGTGGGAGAACGGAGGAAGGCAGGGTGTAAAGGGATTATCTATGGAATCTCTCTCAAAGTAAATATGAGTGAACTGGTTCAGGAACTCAGGAAGAGATGTGAATTAATTATGAGTGCCAAAAGAATGACCAAAGGAGCAAAGAAAGAGGAAACTGAAGGTACACAAAATTGCTGGAGGAACTCAGCGGGTGCAGCAGCATCTATGGAGCGAAGGAAATAGGCGACGTTTCGGGCCGAAACCCTTCTTCAGACTGATGGGGGGTGGGGAAAGAAAGAAGGAAAAAGGGAGGAGGAGGAGCCCGAGGGCGGGCGGATGGGAGGGTGGGAGGAGACAGCTGGAGGGTGAAGGAAGGGGAGGGGACAGCACAGGCTAGCCAAATTGGGGGAATTCAATGTTGATGCCATAAGGGCGCAAGGACCCCAGACGGAATATGATGTGCTGTTCCTCCAATTTCCGCTGTTGCTCACTCTGGCAATGGAGGAGACCCAGGACAGAGAGGTCGGATTGGGAATGGGAGGGGGAGTTGAAGTGCTGAGCCACCGGGAGGTCAGGTAGGTTAAGGCGGACTGAGCGGAGGTGTTCGGCGAAACGGTCGCCCAACCTACGCTTGGTCTCACCGATGTAAATTAGCTGACATCTAGAGCAGCGGATGCAGTAGATGAGGTTGGAGGAGATACAGGTGAACCTTTGTCGCACCTGGAACGACTGCTTGGGACCTTGAATGGAGTCGAGGGGGGAGGTGAAGGGACAGGTGTTGCATTTCTTGCGGTTGCAACGGAAAGTGCCCGGGGAGGGGGTGGTGCGGGAGGGAAGGGAAGAATTGACGAGGGAGTTGCGGAGGGAGCGGTCTTTGCGGAAGGCAGACATGGGGGGAGATGGGAAGATGTGGCGAGTGGTGGGGTCACGTTGGAGGTGGCGGAAATGGCGGAGGATTATGTGTTGTATTTGCCGGCTGGTGGGGTGAAAGGTGAGGACCAGAGGGACTCTGCCCTTGTTGCGTGTGCGGGGATGGGGAGAGAGAGCAGTGTTACGGGGTATGGATGAGACCCTGGTGTGAGCCTCATCTATGGTGGCGGAGGGGAATCCCCGTTCCCTGAAGAACGAGGACATTTCGGATGCCCTGGTAGGAAATGTCTCATCCTGGGAACAGATGCGGCGTAGGCGGAGGAATTGGGAGTAGGGGATGGAGTCTTTACAGGGGGCAGGGTGGGAAGACGTGTAGTCCAGATAGCCATGTGAGTCAGTGGGTTTGTAATGTATGTCGGTCAGGAGTCTGTCCCCTGCGATGGAGATGGTGAGGTCAAGGAATGGTAGGGAAGTGTCGGAAATCGTCCAGGTGTATTGGAGTGCCGGATGGAAGTTGGTGGTGAAGTGGATGAAGTCAGTCAGTTGTGTGTGGGTGCAGGAGGTGGCACCAAAGCAGTCGTCAATGTAGCGGAGGTAGAGGTCGGGGATGGGGCCCTGGTACGCATCGAACAAGGATTGTTCAACGTACCCGACAAAGAGGCAGGCGTAGCTGGGGCCCATGCGTGTGCCCATAGCTACGCCTTGTGTTTGGAGGAAATGGGAGGAGTCAAATGTAAAGTTATTGAGGGTGAGGACCAACTCCGCTGAGAGGAAACTGAGTCAGTCCTGGTCGAATTCAAGACAGAATCCCTTCCAAAAGTGGTCCATTTTGGATTTATGTGATTATAGTGTAAGAGAGTACATACCCAAACCAATGAGGTGCTTCAAATGTCAGAAATTTGGGCACATAGCTAAAATGTGCAAGGGGGCGAGGAAATGCGCAAGGTGTAGTGGGGACCATGAATATGGTCAGGGTGGAGAGGGGGTCAAACCAAAGTGCTGTAATTGTGGAGGAGAGCATAGTGTGGCTTACTGGGGCTGTGAGGTGATGAAACGTGAAGCTGAAGTACAAAACATAAGAGTGAAGGAAAAGGTCTCCTATGCAGAGGCAGCAAAGAGGGCTGGCCCTACAAAACAGATGAATGAAAGAAGGATCAGGAGGGAGCAAGATGTGGGCATAATGGAGACAATAAAAGAAAAATAAAAGAGTATATGGAAAGAAAAGAAAAACCTGGTTATATTTATAGCAGGAGTAATAAATGCGACAGCAGAAGTAAAATCCAAAACAGAAAGGATCCAAATCATTGTAAAGGCTGCAGTCCACCACTTGGGCATGGCAGGATTGAAGTGGGAGGAAATACATGATGGTCTCAGTATCTTGGCGAGCCAAGAGTCAACATGTGTGGATTAATAATATTAATGCTAATCCTACAATGGAATGCAAGAAGCTTGTTAGCCAATGGGCAAGACTTTAAGCAATCCATAGACAGTAGGAAGGAAAAACCAGGTGTCGTATGTATCCAGGAAACCTGGTTGAAACCAAGTTTAGATTTTGTTCTATATGATTAGGTTGCAGTGAGATGTGATAGGGGAAATGGGGGAGGAGGGGGTTGTGCCACTTTCATTAAAAAAGGGATTCCATACAGGGTATTAGGAATTGGGCAGGAACAGGAATATGTGGTAATAGAAGTATGGTCTGAGAGGAAGAAAATAGTGGTAATAAATTACTATAATCCATGTAAGCGATTAGAGGTCAGTAAGTTACAGGAAGTAGAAGGCCAGAGCAGATCTAATGTTATTTGGTGTGGGGACTTTAACGCGCATAATACATTATGGGGCAGTGGAAAGTCAGATAATAATGGGCAGGTAATTGAGGAATTATTAAATGATGGTAATCTAGTATGTCTAAATGATGGAAAGAAGACCAGGGTAGATGTTAGGACAGGGAAGGAGTCTGTGTTGGACCTTACACTTGTTTCTAACAGGATTGCTGCTAAATGTGACTGGGAAGTTTATGAAAAGGGTACCATAGGAAGTGATCATCATCCTGTGCTATGCAAAATAAATGTTACTTTAATTATGAGTAAAGAAAACAGAAGTGGACGATGGGTTTTTAGAAAGGCTAATTGGGAGAAATTTAAGGAAGAAAGTGATAGATATGTAAAACCGATACAAGAAGAGACAGATATAGAAAGCTTTGAGAATAAATTGTCAGAAGGTATCAAAAGAGCAGCATTAGTTTCCATACCTAAAAGTAAAGGAAGATCAAAAAGGAAAGCTGTATCAGTACTAACCCCACTATTGAACAACCCCGCATTCAAACCTTCTCTCATCGACAACACATATCAACAATGGGATAGACTGGGGATTAGGAAAGTAGGGGATATGTATGAATTGGGTAAACTGTTATCATTTCAACAATTAAAATTAAAATTTAAATTTAAATTGAAGGATAGTCAATATTTTAAATATATACAGGTATGTGACTTTATGAAGAAATATATACATAGATTTCAAACTATATTTTTAGACCCTTTAGAAGAAGCAATGAATATTAAGGCTGATTCACAAAAATTAATTTCATACTTTTATAATAATATATTAGATAGAGAATCACCCTCAACAGAAGCACTAAGGGAAGATTGGGAACATGAGCTAATGATAAAGATCTCGAAGGATAGATGGGAAAAGTATTTGATGAATACACATAACTTCTATTAATACAAGACATAATTTAATTCAATTCAAATTATTACATAGACTATATTATTCAAAACGAGGTTGAATAAATTTTATCAAACGTCTCTCCCAGATGCGATAAATGTTTGTTTTCAAAACGCTAATTTAACACATTCATTGTAGGATGTACAAAGTTGAATAAATATTGGAGTGATATATTTGATATATTTACAAAGCTCTTCAAGTCAAGAATAGAACCCAAAATGGAATGGATTATATTTGGAATAATAGGAGAAGATACCAATTTAAATAAAGACCAAAATGTTTTTTTTAATTATGGGTTAATAATTGGAAAGAAATTGATACTTAAATTTTGGAAAAATACAACCATACCAACTGTTAAAATGTGGATTAGGAATATGATGGACATAGCACGCCTTGAAGAAATGAGACTCCGACTAATAGATAAATATGACCAATTCTTAAGGAGTTGGTCTCCTTTCATCGACTTTTTGGAATCATGTGATGCAGCGGTACCATAAGGATTGCTGATTTCAGTTCATGACGTGGATAGATCTACATCTCCGAATATAGATTTGAAAAATTCTCTTTTAAGGGGCCTTTTCTTCTATTTCTACTTTCCACCTTTTCCTTTTTATTTTATTTTTTTTATTTTTATTTTTTATATCCACACTTCACATTTTTCTACTCTCTACCATCTATTTTTCCACTCTTTCCCCTTTCTATTGTTTTCTTTTTCTTGTCTTGCCTACTCATAACATAAAACTAGAGGTTGTACATAGAATGGATTACGGTATGACATAGTTGGCACCTAAAATTAGGTGCCACTGTATTGTTTTGTATTGTATTAACTTCTAATAAAATAAACAAAAACAAAAAAAAAAAAAAAGGAAAGCTGTGCCGTGGTGGGACAATAAGTGTTAAGAGGTGGTGGTGAATAGAAACAGAGCATTCAGATTATTAAAAAGAACTCATAACTACCAACACATGATTAATTACAAACAGGCTCAGGCAATTGTAAGGAGGACTATAAGACAAACAAAAAGAACATATTGGAGGAAGTATTGTGATTCAATTGGAAGCACAACACAGGTAGGGGAGATATGGGGGATGATTAAAAAAATGGAATGTGATAAAAGGGAGTGGAGTTATCCTATCCTAACAAATGGAGATCAAACTGTAGTCTCAAATAAAGACAAAGCAGAACTAATGGTTAACACTTTTAGTAGGGTTCACAGCTCCCACAACTTATCAGAAGAAGAGGTAGGGAAAGGACAAGAGACGGAAATGTTGAGGCCTTACAAAGGAAAGGTATCACAGAGGACAAGTACAATATTCCATTTAATTTGGGGGGGCTAAAGAGAGCTCTGGCCAAGTGTAAGAACTCAGCCCCAGGGAAGGATGATATTTGTTACATAATGATAAAGCATCTAAATGAGGAGGGACTCCAAAAGATACTTGCACTATATAACAAGGTGTGGGAAGAAGGGCGAATACCAGAGAGGTGGAAGGAAGCAATCATTGTGCCTATTAGAAAACCAGGGAAAGATGCAAGTAATCCAGTAAATTATATACCTATAGCTTTAACAGCACACATAGGTAAACTGATGGAAAGAATGGTAAATGAAAGATTAATGCATCTAATGGAAGAAAAAGGTATAGTGGGTAATTATCAGAGTGGCTTTAGAAAAGGGAGAGGTACTAATGATCCAGTTCTGTGCTTGGAAGATGATATAAGGAAAGCACAAGTCAAAAAAGAATCTGTAGTTACCATATTTTTTGATGTAGAGAAGGCTTACGATATGTTGTGGAGAGAAGGTCTTCTAATAAAGCTGCATTCAATGGGAGTAGGAGGAAATATTTTTAACTGGATAATGGATTTTCTCAACGGTAGAAGTATCCAAGTTAAAATAGGGTCAGACATCTCTAGTAAATGTGTAGTCGAGAATGGAACTCCCCAGGGAAGTGCGATAAGCCCGATCCTATTCTCAATCATGATCAATGATATATTTGCAGACATTCAACCAGAGATGGGGCGATCGCTCTTTGCAGATGATGGCAGCCTATGGAGAAGGGGGAGGAATATAGATTTTATCGTGGAAAAAGTACAGCAAGGGATAGCCCAGGTGGAAGAGTGGGGAGGGAAATGGGGTTTTAAATTCTCTATAGAGAAGACAAAGATAATGGTTTTCACAAGGAAGAAAATTAAAGAGGCTGTCCAGTTAAAACTATACGGCAACAATTTGGAAAGAGTTAAAGATTTCCGTTTCCTGGGGGTTCATTTTGACTCTAGATTAACATGGAGGGTCCACATTACAAAAATAATTGAAAAATGCAAAAAAGCCATCAATGTAATGAGATGCTTGGCAGGTTTAGAGTGGGGAGCAGATGTATTATCTCTTAAACGTATTTATGTATCACTGATCAGATCCAGACTAGAGTATGGCAGTATAGCTTATGGGTCAGCATCTAAGTCAGTGTTGTCCGAGTTGGACAAAGTCCAAGCGGAAGCTCTAAGTGTCTGTATAGGAGGTGAGCGGACGTCACCTGTATGTGCACTACAGGTGGAAACTGGGGAGATGCCGTTGAGACTGCGCCGCAGACAACTAATGGCTAATTACTGGCTAAGCCTTAAGGGTCGTGGAGAGAACCACCCAACAGGAGTGCTGGGAGAGAGGAGTGGCTCAGTCTGGAAGCTTCGGCTGGGTTGGAGGAGTTGTGGCAAGGGACATGGGAGTAGAGGACAAAGAGTTCTGCCCTGCAGTATTGTGGCCATCTGTGCCAATATGGTTACTGAACATCCCAAAAGTTGATCTGGAGATATGGGAGGCAAAAAGGAGGAGCAAAAATTCAGACCTAAAGACAGAATATCATAGCCATATAGATAATAGATACAGGGAACACCTCTTAATTTTCACAGATGGATCAAAGGATCCAGTAGCTGAAACAACAGGGGCGGCTGTGGTAGTCCAGGGGATGAATGTTGAGCTTTACAAAAGAACAAACAACTATTTGATAGTATATACAGTGGAACTGTACGCTATTTTGATGGCAGTTCGGTGGATGGAACAGGTGCAACCATGTAAAGTAGTAATATGTAGCGACTCATTATCTGCAATCCAGAGTATTGGGTCTGGTACATCCCATAGGCCTGACTTAGTTTATGAAAATGGCAACAATACTGGGAACAGGAGACAAAGGGGAGACACCTCTATTCGCTACAAAACAGAGTGGGCATTACAGCAAGAAGAGGGGGGAACAGGAGGGAACAGGTAGTATTAACAAGATTGAGGATAGGACACACTCACCTGAACAGCGCATTAAAAATATTGGGAAAACACCCTACTGGGCTGTGTGAGGAATGCCATCAACCAGAAACCGTTCAGCATGCCCTAGTTGCATGTAGGAGATATGAGACAGAAAGAGGATTTATGATCATTGAAATGAGGAAAATTGGATTGACAGAAATATCAGTAAAGAACATTCTAGAGTGTGGAGGGAAAGGGAAAAAGGAATAAAGTTGTTGTTTGATTTCTTGAGGGCCTCTGGGCTTATAAAAAGGATCTAATGTAAAGACATGAGTACTGTGGAATGAAGCCAGAAGGTGGCAGCAATGCAACATTGCGGATGCCGGCTGCCGTAAAACTCCAAAGAAGAAGAAGAAGAAGAAGAAGAAGAAGGATTTGAGTATAGGAGCAGGGAGGTTCTACTGCAGTTGTACAGGGTATTGGTGAGACCACACCTGGAGTATTGTGTACAGTTTTGGTCTCCAAATCTGAGGAAAGACATTCTTGCCTTAGAGGGAGTACAGAGAAGGTTCACCAGACTGATTCCTGGGATGTCAGGACTTTCATATGAAGAAAGACTGGATAGACTCGGCTTGTACTCGCTAGAATTTAGAAGATTGAGGGGGGATCTTATTGAAACTTACAAAATTCTTAGGGGGTTGGACAGGCTAGATGCAGGAAGATTATTCCTGATGTTGGGGAAGTCCACGACAAGGGGTCACAGTTTGAGGATAAAGAGGAAATCTTTTAGGACCGAGATGAGAAAAACAGTTTTCATGCAGAGAGTGGTGAGTCTCTGGAACTCTCTGCCACAGAAGGTAGTGTGGCTAAAGGGATCAGGGCGTATGGAGACAAGGCAGGTACAGGATACTGAGTTGGATGATCAGCCATGATCATATTGAATGGCGGTGCAGGCTCGAAGGGCCGAATGGCCTACTCCTGCACCTATTTTTTATGTTTCTATGTTTCTATTATAATATTATTGAGTGTAAATCCAAGTGATGTAAACCCTTTTGTAGTGTGCTGCAAGATTTGAGACTGTATTGCAACTAAGCCCCACTCTGAATCATTTAGAAATCTATAACTTTTACAGTACATACCTTTAGAAAGGAGATGAGGAGGATTTTCTTTAGCCAGAGGGTGGTGAATCTGTGGAATTCATTGCCACAGATGACTGAAAAGGCCAAGTCAATGGATATTTTCAAAACTGAGATTGCCAGATTCTTGATTAGTGCAGGTGTCGGAGGTTATGAGGAGAAGGCAGGAGAATGGGGTTGAGATGGAAAGATAGATTAGCGATTATTGAAGGGCAGAGTAAACCTGATGGGCCGAATGGCCTAATTCTGCTCCTATGATTTACAAACTTATTCACTAGATATGTCGCTTTCTATTCACAAAGCAAGACTACAATGTAAATAAATGTAAAAACAAAGAACTGCAGATGCTGGTTTAATATCAAAGAAAGACACAAAGTTCTGGAGTAATCCAGCGGGTCAGGCAACATCTCTGGAGAAAATGGATGGGTAACATTTCCGGCCGGGACCCTTCTTCAGACTGAATGTAGGTGGGGTGGGGGGAAGGAAGAGGTGAAGAGCTGGAGGTGAGAAAATCAGGAGCCATCAGGGTCGGTCACAAATGAGCTCAGATGGGGCGGTACACAAAATTGCTGGGGAAACTCAGCGGGTGCAGCAGCATCTATGGAGCGAAGGAAATAGGCGACGTTTCGGGCCAAAACCCTTCTTCAGACTGATGGGGGGTGGGAGAAAGAAGGAAAAGGGGAGGAGGGGGAGGAGCCCGGGGGGGGGGGGGGGGGGAGGAGACAGCTAGAGGGTTAAGGAAGGGGAGGAGACAGCAAGGGCTAGCAAAATTGGGAGAATTCAATGTTAATGCCATACGGACGCAAGATCCCCAGACGGAATATGAGGTGCTGTTCCTCCAATTTCCGCTGTTGCTCACTCTGGCAATGGAGGAGACCCAGGACAGAGAGGTCGGATTGGGAATGGGAGGGGGAGTTGAAGTGCTGAGCCACCGGGAGTTCAGGTAGGTTATTGCGGATTTTCGGACATCCATGGTGAAGATGAGGGGGTGAGGGCCCAGAGAGTGGAATGCGTGGAGGCGGCGGAGAGTGTCTGAGGTGTCTAGAACATAGGTGGGTAGGGATTTGACCAAGGGGGATAGGATGGAGTCAAGGTATGTGGAGATGAGTTCGGTGGGGCACGAACACGCAGAGACAATGGGTCTGCCGGGAGAACCGGGTTTGTGGATTTTGGGGAGAAGGTAAAAACGGGCCGTGCGGGGCTGGGTAACGATGAGGTTGGAAGCTTGGTCGCGCAGGGCGTGGGAATTGATGAAGTCGGTGATGGTGTTTTTTCGGACATCCATGGTGAAGATGAGGGGGTTTTTTCGGACAACCATGGTGAAGATGAGGGGGTTTTTTCGGACATCCATGGTGAAGATGAGGGGGTTTTTTCGGACATCCATGGTGAAGATGAGGGGGATGCCTGGTAGGTCCATTGTTGACTAGTTGAAGGTGTGATCTCAAGAGAAACAATGTGGAGAACTGTGGTAAGATGACTAGGGAGGAGCAAGGGTGGAGGGGGAGTGGGTGCAAGATGAAGTTAGTTAAAATTAGACAATTCAATGTTCATAGAGCAGTCCTGAACTATCTACCTCATTGGTGACCCTCGGACTATCCTAGATCGGACTTTGCTTGCTTTAACTTGCACGAACATTATTCCCTTATCATGTATCTATACACTGTAAATGGATCATCATGTATTGTATTTCTGCTGTCTCGTTAGCATGCAACAAAAAGCTTTTTGCTGTGCCTCGGTACATGTGGCAATAAACTAAACTGTAACTAACATGAAGCTATGTACAAGTTGCCCAAGTGAAATATGAGGTGCTGTTCCTCCATCTTGTGTTTGGCCTCACTCTGGCAGTGTAGGAGACCCAGGACAGAAAGCTCAGTGTGGGTCACGAATAGGAGTAGGATAAGACCATTCGGCCCATCAAATCATACTCCGCCATTCAATCATGGTTGATCTACCTCTCCCTCCTAACCCCTTTCCCCTGCCTTCTCCCCATAACCCCTGACACCTGTACTAATCAAGAGTCTATCTCTGCCTTGTTCATTGACATGGCCTCAACAGCCTTCAGTGGCAAATAATTCCACAGATTCACCACCCTCTGACTAAAGAAATGTCTCCTCATCTCCTTCCTAACAGAACATCCTTTAATTCTGAAGGGGTGTTCAAAGCAGGGATGAAGGTATAAGTTATATGCCTTCTATCACAGTGGGGAATGTGAGGTTGCTGAAACCAACAAGATGGTGGTGCTGCCTGCACTGGTGAGGACTCGGAGGGAGTGCGGTGTGTGCAGTGATCTCGGTGTTTACGGGGTCATGGCGCCATGTGAACATCCCGGAGTCTGGGCAGCTTTCTGAGTGTTCGTGTGGACAGGGACTGCAGAGAGAGTGTGGTAGCGGTCCGTACAACTCTGGTCACATCATGGTGAAGGAGCGTGTGTGTATGTGTGGCCCGAACATTAAACTGATGGCTGTGGATCTCCGTTTATGCTGTGTGGCCTGGGGATTCTCACACGCCGCTGTGTGGCTGTTTATGTTTAATTTTTAAGTAGCTTTGTATCTTGTTGCTTTTTTGGTGTGACTATATAATAAACCAAATGTCACTGTACCTCGGTACATGTGACAACACAGGACCATTGAAATGTTTTTCAGAAGGGCGATCACGTGGGCCTCGTAGGCCTCGTGTTCAGTGAAACGGTCGCCCAGTCTACTTTTGGAAATGTACTGATTGTATTTTTTCTCTTCTGTCCCCAGCGGTGGTCATTCCAGACAACGGCAATGTATTCTACGCGGTGGGCCCTGCTGCCAACGTTCACTTTATTCTGAAGAAAAAGGACAACTGCAGTCAACTCGGAAACGGATCGACCAACTGGGATAACTAAATGTGGTGTGTAAAAGTGGTCTCAACATTCTGGTCAGCTTCGTATAGAATGGTTATTTTGTGTCTACATTGTGATCTGTGATCTGTGTCATGGAGGGGCAGTCTCAACTATCTGGAAGGTGGCTTTTATAGCTTTTCTGTCCTTTAATTCTGTGATAATGTTGGTACGTTCTGCATAATTCTAACACACACACGCTCACGCTCACACACACACACACACACACACACACACACACACACACACACACACACACACTCACACTCACACTCCCCACTCACATCACACCTCACACTACACTCACCACATCACACACTCACCCCTCACTCACACACACACACACTCTCCCACTATCTTACCAACTCTCTCACTCACCCACTCACTCTCACTCACTCTCTCACTTACCCACACTCACCCACTCACTCTCACGCACAGTCACTCTCTCTCACTCTCACTCACTCACTCTCACTCACTCTCTCACTCTCACTCACTCTCACGCCACTCACCCGTCACGCAACCGTCGGTCACCCGTCACTCTCACTCTCACCCGTCATGCACCCGTCACTCACCCGTCACAAGTGAGGTTTCTCGGAGAAGTCTCTCATGCAGCATGTCATCTCTAATGCCTCATATTATTCTATCACTTATCAGTGAATCCTTCAACTCTCTGAAATTGCAATGAGCTGCCAAGAGCTTCAGTTGTGTTTAGAACAAATGTCTCCCCTCTTCTTGGCTCCTTGTAAAGAATCAATACCTGTCGATGGTCTCATTCCTCACGGGTTAACATTGCTGTTCAAAAGCATCGATAGCCTGCACTAGTGTCACTTCTTGTACGTTGCCATCCGGTGTCCGTGTCCCTCGCGGTTTTATCGTTTGGTAGAGCTCTCTCCCTTGTGGTCCAACTATTTACATGAGCATTTTCCTCTTTATCTTATCATCCTTCCCTGCCATGCTCAAATCAACCTCGAGCTCAAACTCATCCCTCCATTGTCTCCACTCCATTGGCAGATCCATTATATATCCACATTCAGACTTCTTCAATGATTCTTCCATCTTCACCTTTGCCTTCTAGAAGTAAGCATCACTTGGTTATTGGTCATATTAAAACATTCTTTTTAGTTTGAAGTTGTACCGTGCGCACCAAACCCATAACATCAGGCATAATACCATATATTGTCCAAAACACAAAGCTCAAAGTTTGACAGCATGAAACGTTTTCCTTCATGTCCAATCAACTCATGGATATGGTGTTACAATGATGATGAAGTGTGAAAATCATTCTAGAGAATCATAGGATTTTTAGCAATAACGTTCACTGTGATGTTTTGTTTAATATCTGGATCATTAGCAGAGGTTTCAAATTCCAGCTCGTGTTTTGGCCATTCTCTGTCTGGCTTACAGAGAAACTCTGGTCCATTGATCCATCTCTTATTGTTTAAGAAGTGGTCTGCTGTCAGTCCTCTGAAAGCTTCAGCCGCTGGATTTTCTTTTGTGTTAAAATATTTCCATGAATGAAACATCAGTAGCTCCCAATGCTCTTTCCATTGCCAAATTGTCTTTGTCCAAATCTAACCCTTTCTGGCTTAACCCCTCCCTTCACCACCTCCAGTTTCAATTCCAGTTGGAATATTTTGGAGGACCAAGTAACCAAGAAGAACTCTCTGGTCTCTTTGGCTCTATCATCTGGTAGAATGCTTCCAATACAACGCAACTGATGCTGATCCACTTGGAAGGCATGAATCCTCCCTTATTGCAGAGGGAAGTCAGATGTTTTACCATTTGAATTGCTTTCTGCTCAGTAGACATGCATTTTAAACAATCATCCACTTAGAAATGATTCTTCAAAGTGGTTATCATTCTACTGTAAAATGAACTTTGTTGTCCTCTGCGGTCTTCTTTGATGCAAAGTTCACACAACTTGGTGATGACACAACTCCAAAGAGATGTACCTTCATCTTGTATTCAACAAGATCTTGTTGTACATCCCCTTCAGTCCACCATAAGAATCACAGGTAGTCAATGTGTTTTTCTGATACTTTGACGATGAAACATCGCTCTGATATCAGCCATCAAAGCAATTGGTTCTTGTCTGAATTTAATGAGAACTCCAGTGAGTGAGTTGGTACGGTCTGGACCTTGCAGTAGTTGACAGTTGAGTGATGTTCCTTTGAAGACTGTAGCCCAGTCAAAGACCATCCTCAAAGTCCCCTTCTTCGAGTGATACACCCCATGGTGCGGAATGTATCATAGCTCTCCATCACTTCGATTCAGTTGGTTTGTTGGTACCAGTTCAGCATAATCTTTGTCAATCATATCCTTTAGGAAAGACTACATTCCTCATGGAATTTCGTATTCTTGCCAATATTGTGTTTCAAATTGTGGATGCGTTGCTCTGCCATATGACAATTAATCGGCAGACTAACACTTTTCAGGGACTCAAAGTCGCTTTACAAGACAAGGCAAAAAAAAACAAAAACAGAAAACAAAAACAAAACAAAACAAAAACAGAGCAACAATTCAAGCACAGATGAAAAGGGAGGGGGACGTGGGGCTAAGGATAGGCAGAGGTGAAGAGATGGGTCTTGAGGCGGGACTAGAAGATGGTGAGGGACTCGGAATTGCGGATCAGTTGGGGGAGGGAGTTCCGGAGCCTGGGAGCTGCCCTGGAGAAGGCTCTGTCCCCAAAACTGCAGAGGTTGGATTTGTGGATGGAGAGGAGACCGGCTGATGTGGATCTGAGGGACCGTGAGGGTTGGTAGGAGGAGAGGAGGTCAGTGAGATATGGGGGGGGGGGGGGGCAGATGGTGGAGGGATTTGTAGGTGAGGACCAGGATTTTGTAAGTGATCCGGTGGGAGATGGGAAGCCAGTGAAGTTGTTTGAGGACTGGAGTGATGTGGTGCCAGGATTTGGTGTGGGTGATGAGTCGGGCGGCTGCGTTCTGGACCAGTTGGAGTCGGTTGATGTAGCTGGAGCTGATGCCAAGGAGAAGTGAGTTGCAGTAGTCCAGTCGGGAGGAGATTAGATTAGATTAGATATAATTTATTGCCACACAGCCAGGCTGGTGGAAATTTGGGTTGTCTGCAGCGATACAATAATAAAGAACACACAACCACAATAAAACTGTAACACAAACATCCACCACAGCATTCACCACTGTGGTGGAAGGCACAAAATTTGGCCAGTCCTTCTCCATTTCCCCCACCGTGGTCAGGACCAGAGTCCAGAGTCAGTCCAGGATCGGCTCTTCCTCACCGGAGACCGCGGCTTTAAGATGGTGTAGGCCGCAGGCCGGCGGTCAAGATTTAAGTCCCCACCGCAGCCAGAAGCACCGTAGACTGCAGGGCCGGCGGTCGAAGCTCCCCTCCAGGGGTGATGGTAAGTCCATGCCGGACCCGCGGTAGAAGTCGGCCGCGGGCCGGCAGTGATGGCTTCTTCTTCCCCCGGGTCCCCAACGTGAGATCCCGGGCTATAGACGCCGCACCAGCTGGAGCTCTGCAGACCGCGACTTCAGGCTGCGACTTCAGGCTGCCGGCTGCCCCGGGCCAGCGAAACGGAGCGCTCCCCCCCAGCGAGGGCTCACCCGCTCCACGCCGAGAGTCCACGCTGAAGCCCCGGGCGCGTCTCCGGGAAAGGCCGCGTCGATCCTTGATGTTAGGCGACCTGGAAAAACTCGCCTCTCCGTGGAGGAGGCGACCGAAGCGGTTCCCCCTTCCCCCCCCACACCACCCCCCACACAAAACACACAAAGAAACATTAAATACAGACTTTAAAACATACTAAAAAAAAAAAAAGTTGAAAAACTGACGAGCTGCATGACATGGCTGCTGCCAGAGCAGCGCCCCCTCCGAGATGAAGGCATGGATGAGTCTTTCAGCAGCGGGGGGTGTGAGAGAGGGTCTGATTTTGGCGATGTTGCGGAGGTGAAAGAAGGAGGTTTTAATGACATGGCAGATGTGAGGCTCAAGGGAGAGGGTGGAATCAAAGATCACGCCAAGGTTGTGGGCCTAGGGAGATGGGGAGACAATGGTGCCGTCGATGGTGAGAGTGGTGTTATTGATTTTGCTGAGTGTGGCTTTGGAGCCTATGAGGAGGAATTCTGTTTTATCGCAGTTGAGTTTGAGGAAGTTATGTTGCATCCAGGTTTTTATAGCTGACAAACAGGAGTTGATATGGGAGAGGGGGTGGTTGTGGGGGGATTTGGTGCTGAGGTAGTTCTGGGTGTCATCGGCGTAACAGTGGAAGTCCAGGTTGAAGTGGCGGAGTATCTGACCAAGGGGGAAGATGTAGATGATGAAGAGGAGGGGGCCTAGTATGGAGCCTTGGGGAGTGCATTGAGTGACTGTGGCTGTAGCAGAGGTGTGGTTATGGAGAGAGATGAAGTGGGATCTGTTGGAAAGGTAGAAATGGAGCCAGCTGAGTGCAGTACCTTCGATACCGAGGTCTTTGAGTCTGGTGAGCAGAATGTTATGGCTCACGGTATCGAAGGTTGCACTTAGGTCGAGGAGGATGAGGATGTTGAGGGAACCGGTGTCAGCAGAGGTGAGGAGGTCATTGAGGACTTTGAGGAGAGCGGTTTCTGTGCTGTGGAGGGGGAGAAAATCAGATTGGAGGGGTTCGAATAGGTTATTGGCATGGAAATGGGATTGAAGTTGTGAGGTGACGATACGCTCCAGGGTTTTAGAAAGAAAGGGGAGGTTTGAGATTGGGCGGTAGTTATTGACAGAGGAGGGATCCAGAACAGGTTTCTTTAAGATTGGGGTGACAGCAGCAATTTTGAAGGCGGAGGGGACAGTTCCTTGGGACAGTGAGGAGTTGAAGAGGTTAGTGAGGTAGGGGCAGAGGACGGGGAGGCAGGACTTCAGCAGGGGAGTGGGGAGGGGGTCAAGGGAGCAGGTAGTGGGTTTGGAAGAGCTGATGAGTTTGGAGATTTTAGGAGGGGTGACCGGGTCAAACTGGGAGAGGAGGCAGTGTGGAGAAGGGGTCGGGAGGTCAGTAGAGATGGGGAGAAGAGGGGCCTTGGCAGGTGCTGGAGTAGATGCTAGGGGGTCAGATACAGGGGATAAAGATTGATAAATGATAATTTTGTCAGCGAAAAAGTGGAGGAATGAGTTGCAGAGAACCGGAGTAGAGGTAGGGAGAGTGTTGGTCCGAGGCTTGAGGAGGTTGCCCACTGAGGAGAAGAGGGTTCTGGGGTTTTGGCAGGGGTCGGTGAAAATGGTGGAGAGGTAGGCAGACTTGGCAGCAATGAGAGCGTCTTTGTAGGCAGTGAGGTGGAGTTTGTAGGCTTTATGGTGGACTGTGAGAGATGATTTCTTTGTGAGTCGTTCAAGTTGGCGGCCAGTCTGTTTCAACATACGGAGTGCAGGTGTGTACCAGGGTGAAGAGGTGTTAAAAGTTCCAATTTTTGTTTTGAGTGGGGCCAGAGTGTTGAGGGAGGTAGACAAGGTGGAGTTGAGATGGTTTGTGAGATCATCAGGTGAGATGGGGGTTGAGTCCAGGGGGAGTGTGGTGGAGAGCAGGTCAGAGAGATGGTGGGGATCGATGGATTTTAGATTACGGAAGGTGATTTCTCTGAGGAGGTGGGGGCGGGGGTGGGAGAAGGGATGGTGAACCGTATGAGTTTATGATCAGAGAGGGGAAAGAGGCATGGATGGAGGTCGAGCACTGGTTGATTTGTGGAGCAGACCAGGTCGAGGATGTGTCCTTTATCATGGCTGGGGAAGGTGACATGTTGGGTGAGAGTGAAGTTGTCCAGTAAAATGGTGAATTCAGATGAGAGCTTGCAGGTGGGGGAGTCCATGTGGATATTTAAGTCACCGAGTAGCAGCAGACGTGGAGAGAGAGAGATGAGGATTTCAGTGAAATCGGAGAGGAAGGAGGGGTTTGGTTTAGGTGGCCGGTAAATGAGGATGACTGTCATGGAGGAAAGAGCTTTGAAAGCGAGGCATTCAAATGATGATACTGAGGGGAGGGTGAGTTCTGTGATCCGGAAGTTCTGATTGAAAATAACGGCGAGGCCACCTCCACGGCGGAAGGAGCGCGGTTTGGAGATTTAGTTAAAACCAGGGGGGGATGCTTGGTTGAGGGAGAAGAAGTCATTGGGTTGTTGCCAGGTTTCAGTTAGCAGAAGGAAGTCCAGAGTGTTGTCAAGGATTAGTTCATGGAGGGCAGGGGCTTTATTGTTGAGCGATCGGGTGTTGAGGAGGGCAAAGTTGGCATGATGAGAGGGTGGTGGGATGGGGGCAAGCTGGAGAGATCTGAGGTTGTCCTGGTTAACAGTGCGTGTGGGGAGGGGGGGTGTTGCAGTTGAGGGGGGGGCAGTGAGTGGATTTGCAAATGATTGGACAGTGGGTAGTTCAGTTTTGGTGTTTGGTGAATTCAATTCAATTCAATTCAATTCAACTTTATTGTCATTGCACAGATACAAGTATGGGTACAACGAAATGCAGTTTAGCGTCAGTTCGTAGTAATAGTGCAATATAGAAATAAAAATACAGTATAAGCAAACAATGTGGATGGAGAGATTGGAGAAATCTATCGGCGGGACTCCGAGTTCAACAATGTGATAGTGTTGTTGAAGAAGCTGTTCCTCATCCTACTTGTGCGAGACCTGAGGCTCCTGTACCGCCTCCCTGATGGGAGGAGGGCAAACAGTCCATGGTTAGGGTGGGAGGGGTCTTTGATGATCTTCCCGGCCCATCTCAGACACCGTTTTCGGTGGAGGGCATCCATGGCAGGGAGCGGGGCACCGATGATGTACTGTGCGGTTTTCACCACCCGTTGTAGTGCCTTCCTGTCAGCTACGGTGCAACTGCTGTACCATACCGTGAAGCAGGTGGTCAGGATGCTTTCGATGGTACAGCGGTAAAAGTTGGTCAGGATCTGGGGGGACAGGTGAGCTTTCTTGAGCCTCCTCAGGAAATAAAGGCGCTGCTGCGCCTTTTTGATCAGTTTGGAGGTATTGAGGGACCAGGACAGATCCTCCGAGATGTGTACCCCGAGGAATTTGTAGTTGGAGATGCGCTCCACCTCAGTCCCGTTTATATGGATGGGGGTATGTCTGCCCCCTCTGTTCTTCCTGAAGTCAACAATAATTTCCTTCATCTTGGAGTTGAGGACGAGGTTATTGTTGGCACACCAGGTTGTCGGGTGCTGGACCTCCTCCCTGTAGGCTGACTCGTTGTTGTCGCTGATCAGTCCCACCACCGTGGTGGCGTCGGCAAACTTAATGATGGCGTTGGAGCCATTCCTAGGGATGCAGTCATGGGTGAAGAGGGAGTAGAGGAGAGGGCTGAGCACACAGCCCTGTGGCACGCCGGTGTTCAGTGTTATAGTGGAGGAGGTGAGGTTGTTGACCCTAACAGACTGTGGTCTGTTGGTGAGGAAATCCAGTGTCCAATTGCAGAGGGAGGTGGAGATGCCAAGTCCGCTGACTTTGGTGATCAAGCTAGCGGGGATGACAGTGTTAAAGGCGGAGCTGAAATCAATGAACAGCTTCCTGATGTAGGTGTTATTGCTGTCCAGGTGGGTCAGGGCAGAGTGTAGGGCCGCCGATATGGCGTCCTCTGTAGACCTGTAGGCAAACTGATGGGGGTCCAGTGTGGGGGGGGGGGGGTGGCTGGCTTTGAGGTGAGCCAAGATCAGCCGCTCAAAGCACTTTGCAATGACAGGGGTGAGTGCCACTGGGCGGAAGTCGTTGAGACTCCCTGTAGCTGATTGTTTGGGCACTGGCACAATGGTTGAGGTCTTGAGGCAAGTGGGGACGACACCCTGGGCCAGTGACAGGTTGAAAATGTCAGTGAAGACCAGGGATAGTTGTCCAGCACATGCCCTGAGCACCCGCCCGGGGGGCCGGCAGCTTTGTGCTCATTCACCTTGCTCAGTGCATCTTGTACAGCAGAGGTGGAGAGACTGAGGGGTTGTTCGTTCGGGAGTGGAGCAACTTTGATGGCTGAAGTTTTGTTGTCCCGGTCAAAGCGAGCATAGAAGTGGTTTAGCTCGTCAGGAAGGGAGGCGTTGTCTGGGGGGGGGGGGGGGGGTGTAAACTTTATGGTAATCGGCAATGGATTCTGTATTAACAATGTCACTCTCCATCCTAATGAAGAACTCAACCATATTATGGTCACTCTTGCCCAAGGGGCCACGCACAACACGACTGCTAACTAACCCTTCCTCATTACTCAATACCCAGTCTAGAATAGCTTGCTCTCTCGTTGGTTCCTCTACATGTTGGTTTAGAAAGCTATCCCACATGCATTCCAAGAAATCCTCTTCCTCAGCACCCCTGCCAATTTGATTCACCCAATCTATATGTAGATTGAAGTCACCCATTATAACTGTTTTACCTATGTTGCACGCATTTTTAATTTCCTGTTTGATACCATCCCCAACTCCACTACTACTGTTAGGTGGCCTGTACACAACTCCCACTAGCATTTACTGCCCCTTAGTGTTTCGCAGCTCTACCCATATTGATTCCACATCCTCCAAGCTAATGTCCTTCCTCTCTATTGCATTAATCTCCTCTCTAACCAGCAATGCTACCCCACCTCCTTTTCCTTTCTGTCTATCCCTCCTGAATATTGAATATCCCTGGATGTTCAGCTCCCAGCCTTGGTCACCCTGGAGCCATGTCTCCGTGATCCTAACTATATCATAGTCATTAATAGCTATCTGCACATTCAACTCATCCACCTTATTACAAATGTTCCTTGCATTGAGACACAAAGCCTTCAGGCTTGTTTTTTACAACACTCTTACTCCTTGTTCAATTTTGTTTTTGCCGTGGATTTGTCTGCCTGCCACTTTTATTTTTCACCTTGTTACCTATTGCTTCTACCGTCATTTAACACCACTCTGTCTCTCTGCTCACACATTTAAGAAACCCACCACCTCTTATTTTCTGTTTATTAACCTTTTCTTCTTTCCCCCTACATGTTGGGTCTGAGTGCTTCCCTTCTCTGCCTCTTGCCTCGCACACTGTCTACTAGCTTTCTCTATTTGAGTCCCTCCCCCCCCAACCGTTCTAGTTTAATGTCTCCCCAGTAACTTTTGCAAATCTCCCCACCAGGATATTGGTAGCACCAATGCTACCGCTGCGCCACCATGCTGTGCATGAGGCAGAGGGTCTCCATTACCTTTCTTTGCAGTTCCACAGGCGTATCGTCGGTCGTGTCATCAGGCATATCTGCAGCGGTGTCATTGGCGGTGTCATTGGCGGTGTCATCGGCGGTGTCATCGGCGGTGGTGTCTGTGGCCCTGTCGGTGGTCGCATCGGTGGCCGTGTCTGTGGCCCTGTCGGTGGTCGTATCGGCGGTGGTGTCGGTGGTCGTATCGGCGGCGGTGTCTGTGGCCCAGTCGGTGGTCGTATCGGCGGCGGTGTCTGTGGCCCTGTCGGCAGCGGTGGTGTCGGCCGTGTCTGCAACGGTGTCTGTGGCCCTGTCGGTGGTCGTATCGGCGGTGGTGTCTGTGGTCGTATCGGCGGTGGTGTCTGTGGCCCTGTCGGTGGTCGTATCGGTGGCGGTGTCTGTGGCCCTGTCGGTGGTCGCATCGGTGGCCGTGTAAAACAGAGACAGCCCCCTCAGGCCAAACCATCACTGTCCTCACGGTAGGTTTCACACGTCTGATCAGAGGTGTGTATTTGGGGAGCAGGAACAGAGAGAGGTCAGACTGGCCCAGGTGGGGGAGGGGGGAGGGCTTTGTAGGCTTCAGTAATATTAGTATATACTAAGTCCAGAATATTGTTTCCTCTGGTTGGGCAGAAGACATGCTGGTGGAATCTGGAGAGTACAGTTTTAAGGTTGGAGTGGTTAAAATCACCCGCAACAATAAAAGCCCCCTCTGGGTGTGCAGTTAGTTGTTTGCTGATAGCAGCTTGCAGCTCTTCCATTGCTAGCCTGTGTATGTGAAGGTGTATGTGAAGGGCGGAGAGCACTGGAGTCCAGTCCAGGTTTTCTGTGCAGCCTGACGGTGTGTTCAGCGCTATGTGTTCCAGTGGCGGCAGCACTCTGATGCCGTGGCAGAGGTGCGACAGAGGGTGCAGGTGACCAGATGGATGGAATGGATTGTCCGTGGTGGAAGTAAACAAACTTGCGGCGAGAGCCTCTGTGGATGTAACGGGGTCGACGTAGAAGTCCGAGCTGTTTGATGACTGGGCTGCAAAATGGGATGGAGTAGTTGAAGAGTTCAATCAGCTGCAAAGTTGAATATTTGAACATGATGCCGAGCGGAGGGACTGAGAACTCCGTGATAGCGGTTAGCCGTGGGCTAGGTGCACAGAGGTAGATGACTGTTGTGAGTGCCAAAATTATCCACGGCATGACAGGAGGAGATGAACATCCAGTCTTGGTCACGGCTCGCATCTGGTGGGGATTGCCTGTAAGAGGGATCCCAGGCTGCGGACGCCACGCTAGTAGTTCATAATATCCAAGAACTTTAACTCTTCCCTGGACATTTCTTCAGATTCCTTACTAGTTCTTTCATTGAAGTCATGATTGTATTGCTTGAACAATAGCTTTTCTAATTTACCAGTAGATATTTGATTAACACCAGCGGCAGGGTAGTTCTTCTGGTTCCCGCTTTCATTGTTCCTTCTCAAGGAGCCATAGATAACCCATCCAAATAGGGTCTTCACAGCAAACGGTCCTTGGCTCCTCACAATCTGTATCGGTTCCAATGCCTTCAATGCATTCGTTCCGATAAGTAGGTCAATATCAGAATCTATTTTAGATATTTTTACATCCTTCAAGTAAGGCCATTGTCACAAGTCCTCATGACTGGGTATATTTTGATGACCAATAGGCATGGTTTCATGTGTAAACACTTCAGATATTGGTATAAAATTATCTTCATCCAGACTAGATATTTCCATACTTGTGAGGTAATGATTAACGGACTCCTCTTTATTCATGGTATGCAACCGAATCTTAATCTCCTCTCCTGTGATGTCCAGCCTTCTCATCAAGCCTTCTATGCAGAAGGTAGCCAAACTTCCGTGATCTAAAAATGCATATGTTTGCAACACTGTATTCGTCTTGCTATTCCTTACCTGAACTGGTAAGATAGAGAAGATACAGGCTTCTACCCCGGCCCCAATTTGAGCAGTTACTTGAGGTGAGGTGACAGCATCACTAGTAGCTGGCTTCTCCTTCTGTTCTATTTGCTCCGGTTTCCATTATTCGGCCTGCTTTATCTCACCACTTTTCTCTCAGTCAGCTGGGCAGTTTTAGAATGATGGCTCTAGTATTACTAACAAAATTCATCTCCCCCATGTGGTTGAGATTTTTCATCGAGCTACACCAACCTCTAAATTTTGCAAAATCAATGCCTCCACATCTTCTGGCTTGATATCTTTCCAAGCGTAGGCCTTCTCCATGTATACGTTAGGAATCCTCTGTTCAAAGTAACATTAGCAAATTTGCAGATGACACAAAGCTGGGTGGCAGTGTGAACTGTGTGGAGGATTCTATGAGAATGCAGGGTGATTTGGACAGGTTGGGGGAGTGGGCAGATGCATGGCAGATGAAGTTTAATGCAGATAAATGTGAGGTTATCCACCTTGGTATCAAAAACAGAAGGCAGATAACTATCTAAATGGCATCAAGTTGGGAAAAGGGGAAGTACAACGGGATCTGGTGGTCCTTGTTCATCAGTCTATGAAATTAAGCATGCAGGTACAGCAGGCAGTGAAGAAAGTAAATGGCATGTTGGCCTTTATAACAAGAGTAGTCGTGTATAGGAGCAAAGAGGTCCTTCTGCAGTTGTACAGAGCCCAAGTGACACCACACCTGGAGTATTGTGCGCAGTTTTGGTCCCCTAATTTGAGGGAGGACATTCGTGCTATTGAGGGAGTGCAATGTAGGTTTACAAGGTTAATCCTGGGATGGCAGGACTATCATATGCTGAGAGAATAGAGCGGCTGGGCTTGTACACTCTGGAGTTTAGAAGGATGAGAGGGGATCTTATTGAAACATATAAGGTTGTTAACGGTTTGGACATGCTGGAGGCAGGAAACGTGTTCCCGATGTTGGGGGAGTCCAGAACCAGGGGCCACAGTTTAAGGATAAGGAGTAAGCCAGTCAGAACGGAGACGAGGAAAAATGTTTTCTTACAGAAAGTTGTGAGTTCGTGGAATTCTCTGCCTCAAAGGGCGGTGGAGGCCGGTTCTCTGGATACTTTCAAGAGAGAGCTAGATAGGTCTCTTAAAGATAGTGGAGTCAGGAGATATGGGGAGAAGGCAGAAACGGGGTACTGACTGAGGATGATCAGCCATGATCATATTGAATGGCGGTGCTGGCTCGAAGGGCCGAATGGCCAATTCGTCCACCTATTGTCTATTACCATAACGCTCTTTAAGTAACCTTCTTGCCTCTTGTTAGCCTTGGCTGTTAGGCTTATTTTGACAACTTTATACAAGTACCTTAGCACTTCCGCTTGTGTAATATGCCAGAAATCGTTAGCGCTCTTTTTCATCAGTAATTGTCATTTCTACTACTTCTTCAAACGCCGTTATGAAAGCTTCATATCAGAAAGGATCAACATTATATGTAAGAATTGCTATTGGTGGGAGGGTGAAAGAGAGATTTTGTTTAGCTATGAGCTTGTTGAATTCAACTTGCTCCTCCGCCAATTCATGTAATCCATCTTGAGATTCTTGGCTTGTCGCAAATGAATGATAGACAGGTCTCTGATGATAACACTGACATGCTCGACCCTGTGTATCAGGCCACGGAATAGCGAGCATACTGAGCTGTTGGTTTGTCCCGAGCCTCTACAGATGCCCCATCAGTAGGTTTGCATCAGTCTAGCACCCACTTGCTGAGATGAAGTTTGTCCATCTTTTGGCCATGTGCTAGTTCTGAGTCCCGAGGCCGGATATCCTCTGGCTGCAGAATTGGTTTAGCTGTTGTTTCCTTTTGAGCAGTTACTTTTCTCAAATAAGAGTTCATCGCATCAGATGCTTTAGAGCTGCATCTTGAACGCTGTTTATGATTATTCCACACTAACACACATGGTAAAAGATCAGTCTTTATTCCAAAAGTAAGCAGGAACATATAAACTTCCAGCGTTCTCATTCAGCTCAGCGTGGCTTGTGAGAGAGAGAGAGAGTGAGAGCAAACTGACCTTGCTAGTGTAAAGCTTGTGTAGTACCGTAATACCATGTAATGGGTGGCATGCACATATGTGTAGTGGGGATTATCAATGGTATGGATTATTAAGGGTTAATCTCCATCCTTCCTCTTAAAGAAGCAAAGCATATATAGAGTGCTTAGTGGAGCATATTGTAAAACACCAGTATAAGGTGTGAGCATTTATTATTTTACGTGTACATGCTTGTGCATATGTGAACACATATAATGAGACGGGCCATGCACACTTCAAGTCTAGCCGGTGAATGTTCCAATCAGCGAGTTTGGTTTGCAGACACGACCTGCACGTGTACAGTAGTACCCCTCGTGCACCTCATCCTTCTCTGAAGGAGCAAGTCCCTTATGGGATGAACGTGGGCGGTGGAGAAGACACAGGTGGAGATGGGGGCAATGGGGAAGGCAGGGATGGTGGTGGCTCCGGCAGAGGAATCGCTGGAATGGCGTTGGCGGAGCATGAGGGAAGACTGGCAGGCTGGTCCAGGTAAGGACGTGCCGGGAGAACCAGTGGATGTGTTATATCTGGACTTTCAGAAGGCTTTCGACAAGGTCCCACATAAGAGATTAGTATACAAACTTAAAGCACATGGTATTGGGGGTTCAGTATTGATGTGGATAGAAAACTGGCTGGCAGACAGGAAGTAAAGAGTAGGAGTAAACTGGTCCTTTTCACAATGGCAGGCAGTGACTAGTGGGGTACCGCAAGGCTCAGTGCTGGGACCCCAGCTATTTACAATATATATTAATGATTTGGACGAGGGAATTGAGTGCAACATCTCCAAGTTTGCGGATGACACAAAGCTGGGGGGCAGTGTTAGCTGTGAGGAGGATGCTAGGAGGCTGCAAGGTGACTTGGATAGGCTGGGTGAGTGGGCAAATGCATGGCATATGCAGTATAATGTGGATAAATGTGAGGTTATCCACTTTGGTGGCAAAAACAGGAAAGCAGACTAATATCTGAATGGTAATAGATTAGGAAAAGGGGAGATACAACGAGACCTGGGTGTCATGGTACACCAGTCATTGAAAGTAGGCATGCAGGTGCAGCAGGCAGTGAAGAAAGCGAATGGTATGTTAGCATTCATAGCAAAAGGATTTGGGTATAGGAGCAGGGAGGTTCTACTGCAGTTGTAAAGGGTCTTAGTGAGACCACACCTGGAGTATTGCGTACAGTTTTGGTCTCCTAATCTGAGGAAAGACATTCTTTACATAGAGGGAGTACAGACCAGACTGATTCCTAGGATGTCAGGACTTTCATATGAAGAAAGACTGGATTGACTCGGCTTATACTCATTAGAATTTAGAAAATTGAGAGGGGATCTTATAGAAACTTACAAAATTCTTAAGGGGTTGGACAGGCTAGATGCAGGAAGATTATTCCCGATGTTGGAGAAGTCCAGAACAAGGGGTGACAGTTTAAGGATAAGGGGGAAATCTTTTAGGACCGAGATGAGAAAAACATTTTTCACACAGAGAGTGGTGAATCTCCTGAATTCTCTGCCACAGAAGGTAGTTGAGGACAGTTCATTGGCTATATTTAAGAGGGAGTTAGATGTGGCTTTTGTGGCTAAAGGGATCAGGGGGTATGGAGAGAAGGCAGGTACAGGATACTGAGTTGGATGATCAGCCATGATCATATTGAATGTCGGTGCAGACTCGAAGGGCCGAATGGCCTACTCCTGCACCTATTGTCTATGTTTCTATGTTTCTATTAAATGGGAGTAGCTGTTGCCAGGTTCGCTGATAGACACTGTTGTCAATATTGACCAGGTGCGAGCATGGCTCTGCGGTTGACCCCAGAATGACTCCGATGCGATGGTAACCTTGGAGTGACTGTAAACAGACAACCTGTCCCTTGTTGAGCGGTTGAAGCCAAGAGCTGGTTTTGTATTAATATATTCTTTCTATCTCGCGGCGGCGTTGGAGCTGGGATTGGATCACTGACGGTGCACGAACTTGTGGTTCTAGTAGTTGCTTGGCCATAGGCAGGGTGGAGCGGGTTCACTGTGACATGAGTCATTCGGCCAAAGATCCCAGGAGAGGGTCACGGACAATGTTCCGTTGGTTGAGTAAGTCGAGATAGACATCAGAGACAACCCTGTGTGAGCGTTCCATTAGTTCGTTTGCACTTCTTACCGCTCGCACGGCCAGGCCGTTGGACTGTGGGTAATCGGGGCTGCTGATGGTGAGGTGAAAGTCCCAGCGTTTCACCAAATCCCTGAAGAACTGACTGGAGAATTGAGTTCCATTGTCTGAGAGCAGCTTTAGGGGGGCTCCATGGACAGAGAAGTAGCAAGTCAGTTTTTGAATGACCATGGCTGAGGTCGGGGCACTGAGCAAGTCGACTTCAAACCATCCCGAGTAGCAAAAGGATTTGAGTATAGGAGCAGGGAGGTTCTACTGCAGTTGTACAGGGTCTTGGTGAGACTACACCTGGAGTATTGCGTACAGTTTTGGTCTCCTAATCTGAGGAAAGACATTCTTGCCAAAGAGGGAGTACAGAGAAGGTTCACCAGACTGATTCCTGGGATGTCTGGACTTTCATATGAAGAAAGACTGGATAGACTCGGCTTGTACTCGCTAGAATTTAGAAGATTGAGGGGGGATCTTATAGAAACTTACAAAATTCTTAGGGGGTTGGACAGGCTAGATGCAGGAAGATTGTTCCCGAACAAGAACAAGTCCAGAACAAGGGGTCACAGTTTAACGATAAGGGGGAAATCTTTTAGGATCGAGATGAAGAAAACATATTTCACAGAGATTGGTGAATCTCTGGAATTCTCTGCCACAAAAGGTAGTTGAGGCCAGTTCATTGGCAATATTTAAGAGGGAGTTAGATGTGGCCCTTGTGGCTAAAGGGATCAGGGGGTATGGATAGAAGGCAGGGATGGGATACTGAGTTGGATGATCAGCCATGATCATATTGAATGGCGGTGCAGGCTCGATGGGCCGAATGACCTACTCCTGCACCTATTTTCTATGTTTCTATGAATTGACTAGAACCAGGTATTGTTTGCCATGCTACTCAAAGATGTCGTCTGCTACTGTGGACCAGGGTAAGTCCGGTGTGGGGTGCGGAAGAAGTGGTTACTTCTGTTGATGCGGGGTCAGGCTATTGCAAATCAGGCAGCAACTTTCTCGAGAATGTAGTCAGCCGTCAGGCCAGAAAAGCATAACTGTTGCATGTTGGAGGGTTATTTCTGCAGTGGGATAATAATAATAATAATACATTTTATTTAATGGGCGCCTTTCATACATCTCAAGGACACCTTACATAGTAATCGGAATAAAAACATATAATCGGAATAAAACAAGTAATTAAAGACATCACAGTGACACAAATTAAAAACAGAATTCAATCCAAAAACAGAAAATCAAAAACACAGTGTGAAAAGAGAGCAGCGGCAGCCAAAGCGCGCCAGCGTCCACTCTCTCTTCACGGCAGCCATCTTGGACACAGACCTACAGGACTACAATTAGACAAAAAAATCATCCCCCCACAGTGGATAGCACTGTGGGGGAAGGCACAATGTCCAGTCCCCACCCCATGTTCACCCCAAAGTCAGGCCTATTGAGGCCACCGCAATTGCCTGTACGGAGGCCCGATGTCCCTGGCCGTTCTCACCGGGTGGTCTTGCCCCGGCGTCGGGAGAGTCCTTTCGGCGGCTGGGCCACTTGGAACGGCCGCTTCTTGGTTGGAGCCCGCGGCTGCCGAAGCCGACAAGGCCGCGCCGGTTTGGCGCTCCCAGGCTCCAGATGAAAAAGTCGGCGCCCGCTCTCCGCACTGCCGCCTTGCCGCCTCTACGCACGCCGCCTCTCCGCTCCGCAAACCCGCAGCCCGGAGATGTTGCTCACGGCGGTCCAGCTCGCCAGAGCTCCAGCGCGGCGACCCAGGCAAGGCATCGCCCGCTCCGCTCCGCTCCAGCGCTCCAATGCTGTGCCGCCACCCAGGCCGAGGTGCTGGGTGGTTCCCGCCAAGAAACGGCGCTCCAAGCCCGCTGGTAGGCCACGAGGACGGGTCGACGGGCAGCCCGGAAAAAAGGCTGCCACACCGACCAGGTAGGGACCTATAAATAAAGTAACACCTACCCCCCCACATTAAAAGACCATATCCCCTACAAACAAAAAAACAGGACTCACTAAAAACTATTTAAAAAAACGAATTTAAGACGGACGGCTGCTGGCTAGCAGCCGTTCACCAAGATGGCTCCTCCTCCGATGGAGGGATGGCCCCCCCATGGACAATATCAAAGTACTTGCTGTGAAGAGACGTCGGGATAATTGCCTTATGTCCATTCATTATAATGCCGTCTTGAATGACCAGTTCATCGCGGACAGGGTAGAATGGGTGGACAGCCTGCGGCAGGTGGTGCTGATTATCTGGCCAGCCGCAGCGGGCGACAGTGGCCAGCGATTGTAGCGTTTCGTCTGCAGCTGTTTTTGCCACTAGGATGTCTAAGTCCGCAGATGGAAGGCAAGAGAGACCATCATAACCGTGTACCCCTCATGCTCATCATCAGACAGGTGTTTTTCACAGGTTGGGTGAGGTGCCCATGAGAGGGTGTCAGCTTAGTGCATGTCCTAACCGCGTTTGTAGGTTAGTCTGATGCCATATCTCTGTAGTTCCATCATCATGCGTTGTACACTCACTGGTGCTGTGTGGATCAGTTTACTGAGGATACTGACCAGGGGCTGCTGATCGGTTTCAACCGTGATCGGGTCGCCAAAGATAAAGTCCTTGATCATTCAGCTCAGCGTGCAGGGGCAGGTACTGGTGCAGGTACTGGTTCAGGTGCTGGTGGTGGTGCGGGTGCAGGTGTTGGTGCCAGGACCAGTGTGTATGATTGTGGGCCAGTTGTCACAGCGGGGCTGACAGTTCGCTGAAGTTTGGGATGAATTTTCCCAGGTAGTTCACCGTGCCTAGAAATCGTTGTAGAGCCGTCACATCCCACCCGTAGGTGCTGGCATTTTGTTGATGGCAATGGTTTTAGATGGGTCTGGCCTGAGTCCGTTGTTGGTGAACATGTGGCCCACATAAGTCACTTCCTCGACCCGAAACCTGCTCTTGAGGGGGTTGAGTTTGAGATTGACTTATCTAGCACGATCCAGGACTTGTTTCAGGTTTGAGTCATGTTCTTGTGCGTTGCGCCCGGTGATCAGGATGTCATCCATGATTATGGTGCATGGGTAGCCAGTAAAGAGTTGTTCCATAGTACATTGGAAAACTTCACTGGTGAAATTGATGCCAAATGGCATTCATAAGAATCGGTAGCGTCCATAGGGTGTTGCGAATGTGGTTAACATGGTGGATGCCTGATCTAGGGGTATGTGCCAAAATGCGTTTTTTGCATCTAGGACAGAGAAAACTGTGGCTTTACCCAGGCTGGCTGCGACCTCTTCCACCGTCCACATCGGCTGGTGTGGTCATTTGATGGCAATGTTTAAGTCTTTAGGGTTAATACAAATCCTTATTTTGTCTTTGTTCTTCTTGACTGCTGCGACCATGGTAGAGACCCAGGAGGAGGGGTCATTGACAGGGACTCTCACACCCAGTGTTTCCATTCTGTCAAGTTCAGCTTTGACGTGGTCCTTCATTGTGTGCGGGATTCGGTGAGGAGAACAAACGACAGGTATAACTTCCTTGTCGGATACAATGATGTATTCTGTGGAAAGCTTGTCCAGCTGGTTATCACAAATGTCTTTGTATTATTCGAGTAGTTGTTGGGTGGGACTTTGAGAGGTAGACAGCTGGAACACAGTTTTGCCGAAGGAGACTAAGTTCATATCGCGGAATGCATCAATGCCCAGAAGGAGCGGCACTTCCCCACTAATAAGAAGTCAAGAAGAGAGTTTATTGTCATAGAAACATAGAAAATAGATGCAGTAGGCCATTCGGCCCTTCGAGCCTGCACCACCATTCAATATGATCATGGGCTGACCCAGATAGGACAATGAAATTCTTGCTTGCTGCATATTGTAGGCAGGAATGCAGATCAGATCAGTGTGTCCATATACCATAGAATATATACATATACACACATGAATAAACAGATAAAGTGCAATAAGCTGTTATAGTTCACAGTTTGTTTGAAGTTGTGTTTAATCGCCTGTTAGCTGTGGGGAAGAAGCTGTTCCTGAAACTGGATGTACCAGATTTCAGGCTCCTGTACCTTCTACCTGATGGCAGTGGAGAGATGAGTGTGTGTCAGGATGGTGTGGGGTCCTTGATGATGCTGGCAGCCTTCTTGCCCCCCCACCCCCACCCACCCCCCCGCCCCCACTCCCACCCACGAAATCGATGTAACTTGGAGTTTGTTTTCATGACAGTTTCTTCGTTGTGAATTCTTTGGAAGTCTGATAAAGGCATGACATTACATCTTTGCAGTGACTTTGGTATTGTTGACACTGGGCAGTGTCATGGATTCAGTGTTTGTGGACGGTTAGTCGGGTACACAGGAATGTATGATTTGCCTGTCTTCCTGCAGGTGCTCCGGTCGTGGTTCTGTGGTCGTGGAGTTGTTCCTCTGCCCCCCCCCCCCCCCCCCCGACCAGCTCTGTACTGTCCTCACCTCTGGGGGTGCGCTCTTTAATTGCTGCCTGTAGGCAGGAAGAAGTATGGTCGGATTTACCGAAGTGAGGGTGTGGGATAGAACGATAGGCATTCTTGATGGTGGTGTAGCAGTGGTCGAGGGTGTTTGGTGCTCTGGTGAAGCAGGAGACATGTTGGTGGAAGTTAGGGAGTGATTTCTTTAGGTTTGCCTTATTGAAGTCCCCAGCAATGGTGGTAAATGCCTCTGGGTAAGACGTCTGGTGTTTGTTGACCAGCTCCTTCAGTGCCAGACGGACGTTTGCTTGGGTGGGATGTAGACCGCGGTCAGGATGATGGAGGTGAATTCCCTTGGGAGGTAGAAGGGACGGCACTTCACCGCCAGATGTTCCAGGTGTGGAGAGCAGGAGTTGGACAGGACTGCCACGTCTGAGCACCACACAGAGTTGACCACGAGGCAGACACCCCCTCCTCTCCCTTTCCCAGATGCCAGTGTATGGTCCATACGGTGGATGGAGAATCCTTCAGGCTGGACCGCTGAGTCTGCGGAGCTGGGGGTGAGCTATGTCTGTGTGAAACAGAACACAGAGCATTCCCTCAGCTCCCTTTGGTAAAGCAGCCTTGCCTTTAAGTCCTCCACTTTATTTTCAAGGGACTATGTTGGCCAGTAGGATAGTAGGGAGAGGGGGCCGAAGTCCCCTGCGCTTCATTCTGACCTGAAGTCCTGCCTGTCTGCCACGTTTCCGGACACAATGGAGGCTTCCCCTTTGTTTCCAGGTACTGTGTTTACTGTACCTGCTGTTTCTGCGGACCTGCGCTGGAACGGAGATTCCTTCACAGACGGCAGCTCCAGCTCCAGCTCCGTTACAGACAGGGGTTCCCCCAAAGTCGGCAGCTCCAGCTTCATTGTTTCTGGGAGATCCAGTCCGTCGGCTCTGGAGGTCATCCCGAGGTTTCCAGGTACCGTTCCTGGGATCCTCAGTCGGGTCGGGATTTTCACAGCCAGCGTGGGAAAGTTTAAAGTCCGGGGCTCCCGCAGCTGTGGGAGATCATGAAATTGCCAGCGCTTTCAGTTGCCCAAGCAGCTTGTCTGAAACGGCACCGATTACTGCCATTTCCCTGATGCAGGTAAGTTGGTAGAAGTTGTAGGTGAACCTTTTATGTTCTGGTGCTCCGCGAAAGTTGCCACAGGCAGGCGCCATCTTGGGTTTGAAGCTGTGTAGTACCGTAATACCATGTAACGGATGGCATGTACGTATGTGTAGTGAAGATTATAAATGGTTCTTGGTTTCTCGGTCCTCCAAAATATTCCGAATGGAATTTAAACTGGAGGTGGTGGAGGGAGGACTTAAGCCAGAAAAGGTTATTGGGAAGAAAGAGCTACTTTAAATTTAATTGCATCTGGTTGGGTAACTATAGTAGGGTGGAGATTATTCCATGCTTTAATTGTGCGGGGGAAGAACGAATTGCTGTACACATCTGTCTTTGTAGCTGGAATCACAAATTGGATCGAATACCCTCGTCTGCTCCTAATTGGTTTGGGTTTGGTGTAGGTCTTGTAATCTATGTCGAGCTGACCATTTAACATTTTGTAAAAACAGGTCAAACAGTGAACTTCACGTCTGTCTTGCAGAGGGTTCCACCGCAGAGAATTCAGAAGTTTGGTGACACTCGCTTCTCTCTCATAGGTGTTAGTAACAAATCGAGCTGCCTGTCTTTGGACACGTTCGATGGAAGAAATGTTTTTATTTGTGTATGGGTCCCATGCTGCAACTGCGTAGTCCAAATGAGGTCTAACGAGGGTGAAGTCTAACTTCTCCTTGACAGAAGTTGAACAATGTTGAAAGTTGCGACTCAGAAAATTTAGGACACCTGTTGCTTTCACCGTTGCATGATGAGTTTGACCATTCCAACGCAGATCATTCTGCAAAATGGCAATAAGGGTTAATCTACAAACCCTCACTTTTCATTATCTCCTTCATCGATTTGGCAACCGGCAACTTTCAGATTCAGATTCAGATTCAACTTTAATTGTCATTGTCAGTGTACAGTACAGAGACAACAAAATGCAGTTAGCATCTCCCTGGAAGAGCGACATAGAATATGATTTCAATAAATAAACTATTTACATGTATACAGACATAGTGTTTTCCTGTGGGAGGAGTGTCCGGGAGGGTGGGGGGGGTGATTGGCAGTCACCGAGGTACATTGTTGAGTAGAGTGACAGCCGCAGGGAAGAAGCTGTTCCTGGACCTGCTGGTCCGGCAACGGAGAGATCTGTAGCACCTCCCGGATGGTAGGAGGGTAAACAGTCCATGGTTGGAGTGAGAGCAGTCCTTGGTGATGCTGAGCGCCCTCCGCAGACAACGCCTGCTTTGGACAGACTGAATGGAGGAGAGCGAGGAACCGGTGATGCTTTGGGCAATTTTCACCACCCTCTGCAGTGCTTTCCGGTCGGAGACAGAGCAGTTGCCATACCATACTGTGATACAGTTGGTAAGGATGCTCTCGATGGTGCAGCGGTAGAAGTTCACCAGGATCTGAGGAGACAGATGGACCTTCTTCAGTCTCCTCAGGAAGAAGAGATGCTGGTGAGCCTTCTTGATCAGAGTTGAGGTATTGTGGGTCCAAGAGAGGTCATCGGAGATGTTGACCCCCAGGAACCTGAAGCTGGAAACACGTTCCACCTCCATCCCGTTAATGTGGATGGGGGTGTGCGTGCCACCCCTAGACCTTCTGTAGTCCACAATGAGCTCCTTGGTCTTCTTGGAGTTAAGGGCCAGGTTGTTGTCAGCGCACCATGCTGCTAGGAGCTGGACCTCCTCCCTATAGGCCGACTCATTGTTGTCGCTGATGAGGCCAATCACCGTTGTATCATCTGCATACTTGATGATGGTGTTAGTACCATGTACAGGTATGCAGTCGTAGGTGAAGAGGGAGTAGAGGAGGGGGCTCAGCACACAGCCCTGTGGAACGCCGGTGTTCAGGGTGAGGGTTGAAGAGGTGTGCTTGTCTAACCTAACAGGTTAGAAAGTTGGTTAGAAAGTCCAGTATCCAGTTGCAGAGGGAGGGGTCGATGCCCAGGTTACCGAGTTTGGTGATCAGTTTAGATGGTATAATGGTGTTGAATGCTGAGCTGTAATCGATGAGCAGCATTCTTACGTAAGTGTCTCTGTTGTCGAGGTGGGAGAGGGTGGAGTGAAGTGCCGTTGAGATGGCATCCTCCGCACTATTCTTGCGGTAGGCAAACTGATAGGGGTCCAGTGTGGGGGGTAGGCAGCCTTTGAGGTGTGCCAGGACCAGCCTCTCGAAGCACTTAGTGATGATGGGGGTAAGTGCAACTGGGCGGAAGTCGTGGAGGCTTGCCACAGTGGAGTGTTTTGGCACTGGCACGATGGAGGTGGTTTTAAGGCACGTGGGGACAACTGCTTGGGCAAGTGGGGGTGTGTGCATCTACACAAACAACAGCTGGTGTAATAATGCTACCGCTGTTTCCAGCCACTGCTCTCCGGACATAGAGTTTTTGACTGTGAAATGCAGGCCATTCTATCTGCCACGGGAGTTTACTGTGGTTAGCATTACTGCTGTATACATCCCCCCCGCAGCCAACACTAAGGAGGCTCTGCGTATTCTCTACCGTTCCATCAGTGAGCTGCAAAGAAATCATCCAGAGGGCGTTGTCATTGTTGCTGGGGACTTTAACCAGGCCAACATGAAGACTGTCCTCCCTCATTTCCATCAATATGTGGACTTTGCTACACGTGGAGAGAATACGCTGGACCGGGTCTACAGTAACATCAAGCAGGCTTTCAGAGCAGTACCCCGGCCTCACCTCGGCTCCTCTGACCACCTCTCTGTAATGCTCATCCCAGCCTATAAGCCCCTTCTGATCAGAGAGAAACCCACTGTGAAGCAGGTTAGAGTCTGGTCTGAGGGAGCTACAGAAGCACTCCAGGACTGCTTTGAGTGCACGGACTGGGACATGTTCAGGACAGCAGCCACTCATAACGAAAACATCAATGTGGATGAGTATGCCATGTCAGTGTCGGGCTACATACAGAAGTGCATGGAGGACGTCACTGTCATCAGGAACATCACAACCCGGGCCAACCACAAACCTTGGATTACTGCAGAGGTGCGTGCCATGCTGAAAGCACGAAATGCGGCTTTTAAATCTGGTGATTTGGGAGCTCTGAGAACAGCGAGAGCCAACCTCAACCGCGAAATTAAGAAAGCAAAGCGCGCCCACGGACAGAAAATCCAGGGTTTCTTCCAGGATGATACCAACACCAGGAACATGTGGGAAGGCATCCGGGCCATAACAAACTACAAGGCCCCTCAGATGTCTTGTAAGGATGACACAGACTTTCTAAATGAACTAAATAATCATTTCGGCAGGTTTGAGGCACTGAACACCACTACAATGAGGAAATTAGAGCCTCAACCAGGAGAACAGACGCTGTCTTTTGAAACTGCTGAAGTCCGCAAAATCCTGGAGGGTATTGACCAGCGAAAGGCAGCCGGACCGGATAACATACCGGGGCGTCTGCTTAGGGGATGTGCCGACCAGCTGGCTCTGGTTCTGACAGACATTTTTAACAGCTCCCTGAACCAGGCCATTGTTCCATCATGTTTCAAGACAGCCACCATCATACCAGTTCCCAAAAAGTCTACAATAACCTGCCTGAATGATTACCGCCCCGTAGCACTCACACCAATAATAATGAAGTGCTTTGAGAGGCTTATTAAGCAGCACATGGTCTCTAAACTCCCCTCCAGTTTTGACCCGTTCCAGTTTGCTTATCGCCCGAACCGCTCCACAGAGGATGCTATTTCCTCTGTAGTCCACCTGAGCCTACAACACCTGGAGGAGAGGAACACCCACGTGCGGATGCTGTTTGTTGATTTCAGCTCAGCATTTAACACGATAATCCCCCAGCATCTGGTGAGCAAACTGGCACCCCTAGGTTTCAATACCATACTATGCAACTGGATCCTGGATTTCCTTTCTGAAAGACCCCAGTCTGTGCGGGTGGGGAAGAACACCTCCTCGGTCATCACACTGAGCACCGGATCCCCTCAGGGCTGTGTCCTGAGTCCGCTGCTCTTCACATTGATGACACGTGACTGTGTCGCCAGGTCCACTACTAACCATATCATCAAATACGCGGATGACACAACAGTAGTGGGCCTCATCCGCAATAACGACGACCAGGCATATAGAGAGGAGGTGGAACAGCTCGTGAGCTGGTGCAGCAGGAACAACCTTCTCCTAAATGTGAACAAAACCAAGGAGATTGTCGTCGATTTCAGAAGGAAAATTCAGCCCAGTCACACTCCACTTTGCATCAACAACTCAGCAGTGGAGCAGGTGAAAAAGATCAAGTTCCTGGGGGTGCATATAACGGACACCTTAAACTGGTCCACAAACATTACATCTCTGGCAAAACGGGCACAGCAGCGGTTGTACTTCCTCCGCAGGTTGAGAAGTTTACACCTCCACCCTCCCATCCTCGCCACTTTCTACAGAAGCACAATTGAGTCGGTCATGACAAGCTGCATCTCTACGTGGTGCGGCAGCTGTACAGCTGCGGACTGGAAGTGCCTTCAGAGAGTGGTGAGGACAGCGGAAAAAATCATTGGGACTTCTCTTCCTTCAATCATGGACATGGGGTACAAGCGCTGTCTGATTAGAGCTAAGGGCATTACCAGAGCCCCCACACACCCACAATTCGGACTGTTTATACTGCTTAACTCTGGGAGGAGGTACCGCAGCATGAAGAGCGGGACAGCCAGGTTCTGCAACAGCTTCATCCCCCAGGCCATAAGATTACTGAACAATCAACAAAACCGAGGCTAGAACTTTTTAAATATCGACACTTTTTAAAAACTTTTTATATATATTTATTTTACAGACCCATGCACATGAGGCATTTTTATGGACGCACCTAGCACTTTTACTTTTACTATTTACCTGATTGGAGAGTCAAATGCAACGAAATTTCGTTCAAGGTGCACTGTGTCTAGGTGTATATCTGAATGACAATAAAGTTTTCATTCATTCAAGTGACAGGTTGAAGATGTCAGTCCAGACGTCTGTCAGCTGCGCAGCACTAGCCCTGAGGACGTGCCCGGGAATGCCGTCAGGGCCAGCAGCCTTACGTGCATTAGTCCTACTCAGTGCCACGTACACGTCATAGGGGGTGAGTGTGAGGGGTTGGTGATCAGCAGGGAGCACAGCCTTGATGGCTGTCTCTAGATTGTCCCTGTCGAAGCAGCCATAGAAGTGGTTAAGCTCCTCAAGGAAGGAGGCGTCGCTGGATGTGGGGGTGGTGTTGGTGGGTCTATAGTCCGTGATGGCTCTGGATGCCTTGCAACATGTGTCGGGGGTCAGAGTTGTTGTTGAAGTGCTCCTCAATCCTGAGCTTATGGCAGTGCTTGGCCTTGATGCCCCTCTTCAGGTTAGCCCTGTTCATCCATGGCTTCTGATTCGGGAATATGGTCACCCGTTTGAGGGAGGTGACACTATTGATGGTGGAGTTTATAAAGTCCAGAACAGAGGATGTGTAGGAATCAATGTCCGTGTGGGAGTCGAGGGTGGCCTGGGCTGCAAACGCCTTCCAGTCAATGTTTCCAAAACACTGCTGAAGTGTGGAGTCCGCTTCCTCTGACCAGACTTTAACTGTCCTCACAGTTGGTTTAACCCGTCTGATGAGTGGGGAGTACTTAGGGAGCAGGAACAATGAGAGGTGATCAGACTGACCAAGGTGGGGGAGGGGGACGGCTTTGTAAGCTTCAGCCATGTTAGTGTAGACTTTGTCCAGTGTCTTGTCTACTCTAGTGGGGAAGGATACATGTTGGTGGAATTTGGGGAGTACAGTCTTCAGGTTGGAGTGATTGAAGTCACCCGCAACAATGAAGGCTGCCTCGGGGTTGTGCGTCTGTTGTTTGCTAATGGCAGTATGCAGCTCTTTCATTGCAAGCTTGGCATTAGCATCAGGAGGGATATAGGCTGCAGTCACAACAGTGGAGGTGAACTCTCTGGGCAGATAGAACGGTCTGCATCTAACCAAGATGAACTCAAGGTTAGCTGAGCAGTGACTCTCGATGATGGTGGAGTCCGTGCACCATGCTTTATTTACATAAATGCACAGACCCCCACCTCTGGTCTTACCGGAGTCTGTTGTCCTGTCCGCTCGGAGTAAATGACGTTCCGTTAGCTGGATGATGCTATCAGGAACGTCGATGTTGAGCCAAGTTTCCGTGAAGATCCGGAAGTTGCAGTCTTTGATTCAGTCTATGACGTGTACGTGGCACTGAGTAGGACTAATGCATTTTGTTTGCCAGTGAGCGCACGTTGGCGAGGAAAAGGCTAGATGGCCTGTGTGGGGCTAGCTCTAATCTGGCCTGTGTGGGGCTAGCTCTAACCTGGCCTGTGTGGGGCTAGCTCTAACCTGGCCTGTGTGGGGCTAGCTCTAATCTGGCCTGTGTGGGGCTAGCTCTAACCTGGCCTGTGTGGGGCTAGCTCTAACCTGGCCTGTGTGGGGCTAGCTCTAACCTGGCCTGTGTGGGGCTAGCTCTAACCTGGCCTGTGTGGGGCTAGCTCTAACCTGGCCTGTGTGGGGCTAGCTCTAACCTGGCCTGTGTGGGGCTAGCTCTAACCTGGCCTGTGTGGGGCTAGCTCTAACCTAGCCTGTGTGGGGCTAGCTCTAACCTGGCCTTTAACCCACCTCTGCGTCCCCGGCGGTGCTTTCGTATGCGTCGCCGTCTGTTGGTGCTTCCGGTCGGCCGAGCTGGATTGGTGTGCGCTGGTGTTCTGCCGCTCCGTTGCTCCGTGTCTCCGTGGCTCCGGTGGCTTTCTCCAGCCCCGCGGGTCCACTGGCTTTCTCCAGCCCCGCGGGTCCACTGGCGGTCTCCAGCCCCGCGGGTCCACTGGCGGTCTCCAGCCCCGCGGGTCCACTGGCGGTCTCCAGCCCCGCGGGTCCACTGGCGGTCTCCAGCCCCGCGGGTCCACTGGCGGTCTCCAGCCCCGCGGGTCCACTGGCTTTCTCCAGCCCCGCGGTCAACTGGCTTTCTCCAGCCCCGCGGGTCCACTGGCGGTCGCCAGCCCCGCGGGTCCACTGGCTTTCTCCAGCCCCGCGGGTCCACTGGCGGTCTCCAGCAGCGCGGGTCCACTGGCGGTCTCCAGCCCCGCGGGTCCACTGGTGGTCTCCAGCACCGTGGCTCGGGTGCTCAGTTGCTCTGACGAGCTCAGGAGGAAGACGGAGATCGCCCAGAAAGTTGTTGCAGCCGCAGGAACCGAAGTCCAGAAGTTCCTGTCGGCTGTACAAAATGGATACAAGAATGCTCCGAGTGAGCATCCTTGAAACAGGTAGGGGAATTGTCACTATATTTCCCATTCTTGGGAGACACGGGGCGTCGCAATGTGCCCGCGCCGTTGCCATTTTATTAATTTTTTTGTGGCTAGTGCCAGGTGTTCTTTTCGACACCTCGTCTCTTCTTCTTGCCGCCTCATCTCTTCTCTCAACTGTTCTTCTTGTCGCTCAATCTCATGTTTCTTCTCCAAGGTATTCGATTCTATTGAGAGTGCAGCTAGATCAACTTCAACTTCCATTCGAGCAGAGGCCCTTGATGCTGAACTGGTTATAGAACCAGATTTATGTCCTGATCTTTGTGTAGATATATTTGAAATACTATCTTGTGGTGTAATCACCTCTTCCATTCCAGCACCTTGTTGCGTAGCTCTTTCAAATGTTGAGTACGGAAATTCTCACGATTCTGGGCAGTGGGCAGGTGCTATAGACCTGCACGGGAAGGTAGACGCTCCCGTCCCCACGAGTCTCGGGCAGATGGGGCTCGTCAGCCTGGGAAGGCAGTCCATCTAGGAGAGGGGAAACTCTGATTTAAAACCTCTTGGTTCTTGATTCTTGGTTGCTTGGTCCTCCAAAATATTCCAACTGGAATTTAAACTGGAGGTGGTGAAGGGAGGGATTAAGCCAGAAAGGGTAATACAAAACATAACAATAATAAAGATCTTTAACATAAAGAACATCCCCCCACAATGGTTTCCATTATGAGGGAAGGCACAATGTCCAGCCCCCATCCCCAGTTCACCCATAGTCGGGCCTAGTGAGGCCTCCACAGTTGCCTCTACAGAGGCCCGATGTTCCAGGCCGTTCTCGCCGGGTGATGTTGCTCCGGCGTCGGGAGAGTCCTCTCAGCGGCTTGGGACACCTGGAACGGCCGCTTCCTTACCAGAGACCGCGGCTTCCGAAGCCGACAAGGCCGCGCCGGTTGGAGCTCCACCACTGGCGATCTCATCGAGAGATCCCAGGCTCCCGTTGTTAAAGTCAGCGCTGCCGCCCGCGGCTGGCCGCTCCATAGACCCGCAGCTCCGCGATGTTCACCTGCAGTTTTCAGCTCACCGGAGCTCCGGCGCGGCGACCCGGACAAGGCATCGCCCGCTCCGCTCCGCGATAGTGCTCCAGCGCGGTGCCGCAGCCGAAGCCAAGGTGCTGGGCGGTCCCTCAGGAAAACGCCGCTCCAGGCCCGCTGGTAGGCCGCGAGGACGGGTCGACGGTGCAAGGTAGGGACCCTGAAAGTCAGGGACCGCTGACTTAACTTTAGCAGCAACTCAGATCATTTGTTTCCACAAAGAGTGCTGATTTATCAGACAATTCCTGCATCTGTGTTGTCCCTGTAAATGTCAACTCTCTGGCTCAGCCCCTTCCCTATTCCCACTTCAGTGTGAACCTCATTTCTTGCATTAGGTGCACAAGCACTGTCAGGGCAACATATATATGTCACACAAGGCTCACAAACCTTTTTGTCCCTTTGATGTACAGGCCACTGAATCACCTCCCCAGTCACCACCTTCAGCCATGATGTCCACAGGCGTTCACAAACTCTGTAGCTCGATGGCAATCTGCTGTCGCCGCTCCCCGGGCCCTGAGTCTCCCCGGCCGGATAGAGGAGTCTCTCTCCTCTCCTCTCCCACAGCCCGCCGCCGCTCCACTACCTTGTGGCGATAACCTGTAATGGGAAAGGCTGCAGGAGTAAACCTGGCTGGCCGAGATCTATTTTCTTCAGTTCCTCTTCCAAGGAACCAGTCTTCAGTTCCTCTTCTGGTACAAATCTTCGTGCGTAATCTCCCTCCAGAGATCCAACCCAATCTTTTGTCCCTCTTCTCCCACCTCCTGACTGTAAGGTAGCTTTCGACTCGATAATAATGGCAGATTATTATATTGTTCAAGGAACTGCTCCCTCTAGTCACTAGGAGAAGACACGGGGTGAGGAGATAGCGTTGTTTTATCAATGGGAGCTCTCCACGAGACATTCAAAGTCGTAGAAAGATAAATCATCAACACACACTCTCTTGATTAATAGTTTCTTTATTGTCAAAGTAAAACAGTCAGATATTCATCCAAACCTTTTTTAAAAAAAAATATTTTTATTATTTTATACAATTTTTTAACAAAACAGAACAAAACAAAAAAAGAGAAAGAAAATAAAGCAAAAAAAAAAGAAGGAAAAAAAAGACAACAGGAAAAAAAAAGCCGCCAGACATAACAGTATTGGTGCAATCCACATGGTGCTACCACAGTCAGGCATTGCAAGAGCAGAAGTAAAGATCACAGGACTACATTACTGCAGATAATATGAAATTATGAAATTATTGGTCTTTGAGATGGTTGATAAATGGTCCCCAAACACTCAAAAAGTTGTTTGGTACCTTGGAGTTGTAGAAGCGTATCCTTTCCATCTGTATGATTATTATCATTTCATTGAGCCATTTTTCGAAGCAGGGGGGTGTGGATGATTTCCAGTCTGTTAGGATCATTTTCTTGGCTGCCACCATACCAAGCATCAGTGCTTGTTGTTCTTCAGACGTGAAGTACAAAGAAGTCTCTGATCATCCAAAAAGTGCCAGTTCTGGATCAGGGAGAATATCTTTTCCATAGACCCCAGAAAACCACTTAAATATTTCAGACCAGTATCTTTGTATATGAGGACAGAGTCAGAAAATATGTGTTAAAGAACCATCTGCATCTTTGCATTTGTCACATAATGGAGAAATAGCTGGGTAGATTCGATGTAATTTGGTCTTTGAGTAATGGAGTCTGTGGATGACTTTAAACTGGATCAGTTTATACCTGACATTGATCGAACAAGTTTGGATTCTGGTCAGACCTTCATTCCAAATGTCGTCAGACACCTCGACATTCAGCTCAGTAGACCAGGCTTCTTTCAGATGGTTAGTGGATACAGAGGTGGTAAATAGAGGCACAAAGCCAGATATTAGATGTTTGGAGTCCAGAGGAAGCTGCAGGAGCTCATAGAGTGGGCAACTGTCAGGCATGGTTTGAAAATTTGGAATTTGATCTTTAACGTAGTGCCTAATTTGGAGATAGCGAAAAAAAATGAGAGTTGGAAAGGTTAAATTTTGATTTCAGCTGATTAAATGAAGCAAACTTTTTGTCAATATATAGATCTCTGAGGGTCGCAAGGCCCTTGTCCCTCCAGACAGCAAACACCCCATCCGTCTGTGATGGCAAAAAGGAGTGGTTGTGACATATGGGGGTGTAAATATAGACATTTGACAATGTACTGAAACTTCTTATCTGATTTAAAATTCGAATAGAATTTCTTAAAATAAAGTTCTCACCAACCAACTTATGTGGGGATTCTGTTTTGGGGAAAAAGCAAAGTACAGAGGGAGGAATTTTTCACTGCTGTGTTTTCAATGTTTAGCCACAAAGGGGCATTATTATTATTATTCAAAGGTTCATCTGGGAATCCCCATTGCCAGCAAATCGGAGCTCTAGCATTGGCTGCCCAATAGTAGTGCCTAAATATAGGAAGGCCCATGCCTCCCTCATTTTTTGGCTTTTGAAGATGCGCCTTTGATATACGGTGGGCTTTATAGCCCCAAATGAATGGAAGGATAATGGAGTCCAGTTTTTAAAAAAATGATGAAGTAAGAAAAATTGGAAGATTTTGGAATAAATATAAGAATCTAGGAAGAGACACCATCTTGATAGCGTTAATACGCCCCACTATAGACAAGGGTAAAATCCTCCATTTCTCTATGTTCAGTTTTAACTTTGTAATCATATCAGCGTAGTTGAGTTTGAATATAAGTTTGGGGATTAGGGGTATTTTGAGTCCTAGATATGTAAAATGGTCATATACTATCTTAAATGGTAGAGCCTCAAGAAAACCTGAATCTATATTGTCTGATAAAGGCATAAACTCGCTCTTACTCCAGTTGACTGTGTATCCAGAAAGCTTGCCAAATGATTTAATAAAATCTAACAAGGGAAGAACAGAGGCTTCTGGATAGGAGAGATATAGTAATGTGTCATCGGCGTAAAGCCCTACACGACTTTCCACGTTCCCCACCTTTATACCCCTGATGTTTGGGTGACTCCTGATACCTATTGCGAGCGGCTCCAGAGCAATATCAAAGAGTAAGGGGGACAGAGGATCTCCCTGTCTGACCCCACGTTGTAAGTCAAAATGTCCAGATTTATCATTATTAGTGAGGATGGATGATGTCGGACAAAGATACACCATTTTGACCCACGCAATAAAGGAATCCCCAAACCCAAATCTTTTAAGTGCCTCGAACATATAGGGCCACTCTATCTGATCGAACGCTTTTTCGGCGTCTAAGGATAAGATGGCCGCTCTGGAATCCCCCCTCTTGGTGGAGCTATATAAATTATTCAGGAGTCGACGCACATTACAAAACGAAAATCTACCTGGAATAAACCCTGTTTGATCAGGGTGTATAATTGATGAAATATGCTTCCCCAGTCTATTAGCTAGTTTTTTGTTGTGATAGCCTTTTGATCAAAGTTGAGGAGAGCAATAGGCCTGTAGCTGCCAGGTTCCGTTTTATCCGTGTCTTTTTTTTAACAGGATACATATATTTGCCTCGTACAGGGACTTCGGAAACCTGTTATTCTTAATCGAATCATTGACCATCCTAATTAGGAGTGGGACAAGCGACTTATGAAATGCTTTATAGAATTCGCAACCAAATCCATCCGGTCCAGCCGCATTACCGGAGGGAAAAGATTTAATAGCCTCAACTAGCTCGCTTTCTAAGAAATTTGAATCCAGTTCTAGCCTGGCTGATTCATCTAGTTTTGGCAAACTGAGGGAGTCAAAGAAACCTGCAAAATCTGCATTAGTGGCCCGCGTTTTAGCAGTATATAATTCTGAATAAAATACTTTGAAGCGGTTGTTTATTTCTTTAGGATTGGTAAGCAAATCACCCGTTTTGGATTTGATTTTATGGATTGCACGACTCGCCTGTTCCCCTTTTAATTGTCTGGCCAGTAGCCTCTCTGGTTTATCGCCCAACTCAAAGTGTCTCTGTCTGAGCTTGAGTAGAAGCTTGCCAACATTTTCACTAAGAATACGATTATATTCATATTTTAAATTCAAGATTTTGTTGTAATCCTCTTGTAAGAGAGAGTTCCTGTAAGTCTGTTCAATATTTAGAAGTGCATTTTCAATTTCTACCAATTGATGACGCTGAGGGAGTTAGATGTGGCCCTTGTGGCTAAGGGGATCAGAGGGTATGGAGAGAAGGCAGGTACGGGATACTGAGTTGGATGATCAGCCATGATCATATTGAATGGCGGTGCAGGCTCGAAGGGCCGAATGGCCTACTCCTGCACCTAATTTCTATGTTTCTATGTTTCTATTCCCTTTTTTTGGAGACTTCAAAGGATATTATATGACCTCTCATTACTACCTTAAGAGTCTCCCAGAGTATAGAATCTGATACATCCCCTGTATCGTTGGTCTCAAGGAACTCTGTAAGCCTTGCTGTCAAAAAGTCAATAAACATTTGGTCTGTGAGCAAATACGGCTGAGACTGAGACGGTGGCAGTACTCACGTGAGGGCGATCCGGCTCGGGGCTGGAACGGTGCTCCGGTGGCTTGGACGGTGTTCTGGCGGTGGTGGCCTGAGTCCGGGGTTCGGCCGCGGGCCAGCGGTTGTGTCAGCAGGACTGGTGGGCGGCAGCTTCGACCACCCCGGGCCGCGGTGTTTGAGCCGCGGGACAGTTTTTAACATCGCCCGGGGGGTATCGCCTCAGCGCAGAGGGAGAAGAGGAGGGAAGAGACTGGAGACCTAAGACTTTTGCCTCCATCACAGTGAGGAGATGTTGAGTGGACTCACTGTGGTGGATGTTAATATGTGTTTATTGTTGTTTTTTATTGTATTGTATTGTATGTATGACTGCTTCAATTTCGTTCAGACTTCGGTCTGAATGACATTAAAGGTTATCTTATCTTATCTTATCTTATCTTATCTTATCTTATACGGGTCAAAGCGCCAACAATAGCTTTGTTTAGGCAGAGCAAGCTTCAGGTCTAGAGATACTGGACTGTGGTCTGATATCAATATATTATGATATTTGGTATGTTCAATGCTAGATATTAATTTTGCATCCACCAGGAAATAATCAATTCTTGTGGACATGAGAAAAAAATGGGTAGTCTTTGTCCGTTGGATGTTGTATCCTCCAGATATCAACAATGTTTCTAGACTTAATCAGGTTGTTTAATGTTTGAACAGATGCAATTGCAGGTGGGTTGCAGGTGGAGAGCCTGTCAAGATATGGGTCAAGGTAACAATTAAAATCTCCGCCCATTATCAAATTGGTGGTATTGAGGTCTGGAATTAAATCAAACATTTTGCGGAAATAATTTGGATCATCAATGTTTGGACCGTATATATTCAGTAGTGTGACAGGAAAGGAATGAATATTTCCAGTAATCATAATATATCTGCCATTTGGGTCTGTAACCATTGAAACAAGTTGAAATGGGATATTCTTACGAAAAAGAATAGCTACACCTCTAGCCTTGGATGTAAAAGGTGACTGATAAACTTGAGAGATCCAATTAGCTCTCAATCGCCTCTGCTCTGTAGCTTTGATGTGGATTTCTTGGAGAAATATTATGTCTGAAGTCAAAGATTTCAAATGCGCAAGCACATTACCCCGCTTAATTGCATGCCCAAGGCCACGTACATTCCATGAGACCAACGTTATCTTACTCATATCGTCCTGTTTTACATTGTTAAGTCCTGACATATTCAGCTAAGAGAAAAAAACGTCACACCATGGTGAAATGAAACAATATAAAAAATAAAAAGTCTGGCAGCTCTGGAAAACATTGAACATTAACGAACCCCGACCCCCTCCCCAAAAACACTTCCCCAAACAAAGCGTTACCTTCCCCCTCATTGTTTAGCGAGGGCCGCCGGGCGTATGGCAAGTAAAGTTGCTCCCAGGCCCACTACCTAACCAGTCTATGAACAAATAAACCAGCTAAGGCAAGCCAAGGGCCTCCTCCGCTCATTCAAATAATGTTGAAAATGTCAGATTATACCGTCTTTAGGTGTGTTGAAGCAAACTGTTCTTTAATGCTCTCAGCGGATATTTCCTCTGTCCTGTGGGATCATCCTGTCTGTTCATTTCCAGCGTTGCGTCTCAGGTGCCCTTCCACAAATGTCTTTGCTTCTCCAGGGGAAGTGAAGACCTGCAGTTGCCCGTTGTGTTGAAGCTGGAGTTTGGCTGGGAAGCGCAGGCTGTATTTCACCTCCATCTCCCGCAGGGCCTGCATGACCTCGCGGAACCCACGTCGCTGCTCCATTACCTCAGCTGTGTAATCCGGGAAGATAAAGACACGCCGTCCATTGTACTCCAGAGTCTGTTGTCTACCAAGTCGTATTATCATATCTTTCTCGTGAAAGAAATGGACCCTGGCGATGAGTGTGCGAGGCCTGGCTCCCTCCGTGGGCTTCGGCTGTTGGGTGGGGTGTGTACGGTCAATAATAAGTGGTTTCAGATTCAGATTCAGGTTCAGAAAACTTTATTGTCTGTCGTAACAGAAAATCTTCTTTGACGTGGCTCAACATACAGACAGGACAATGTACTGATAAGCAGTCATACAACACAGATTTCTGCGAGCACACACAGTGTGTATAGATCTTAAAAGCAAGTATAAGGATTAAAAACTGTAAAAATAGACAAGATAAAAGTTGTGGATACGTGTAAAGTGACAGTGCGTCAGGGTTAATTTGTCCATTGTTCATTTTTTATTTAAGCTGTTTATGGCAATGGGTATGCTTGAGTTTTTGTGGATGTTTTTCTTGGATAGGGGAACTTTATATCGGTGGCCTGATGGAAGAAGTTGGAAGGACTTGTGCAGGGGGTGGGTGGGATCCTGTGTAATAAGGTTGGCTTTCCTTTTAACTGCCTGGGTTTTGGAAGTGTGCCTCACCCAGCGGTTTTGGGATGAGGGCGCTGATAAACTCTGTTGGTTTCCCCTTCTCTTCTCCTTCTGGAATACCCACGATTGTAATGTTATTTCGACGCGAGCGGCCCTCTAGGTCGTTGATTTTTGCTCGCAGGAGGGTGTTTTCCCTTTGTATTTTGCTTATGTTTTTCTCCATTAGCATCAGGCGGGTGTTATGCTCTCCAGCTATCTCATCCATGGAATCCATTCGGACCGTCAAGGCATTTTGTGAGGACTGAAGAGATGCAAACTTGATTTCAAATTGATCAAAGCGGTCGTTGATGGCCTTTAAAATCGCATCTGACATCTCTCAGCATTGCACCTGTTGGTGTGGAGTGGCCGCTTGCTTCTCCATTAGAATCACTATCTTCGCCTTTGTTATCCAAGGTTGCTACTGGTTTTTGTTTAGCTCTTCCCTTGCGTGTGTCTGGCATTTGCAGGGTTTGTTTATGCAGGTCTACACCACGCCGAGTTGGATAAACAGACTGTGAAAAGTTCTGAGACCGACCTTGACTGAAATACGGTAATTTTAAACAATTTAAACTGAACGGAGGGGAGCTCTTGAAAGCACGTCTTACTCCATCCGCTGTACACTAACGCCCCTCGCAAATGATTCTTAAAATGTTGACGGTGGATATGCAATGGAAGGCATTTAAAAAAAATGCACGGATGAACTACAACAAGTGTTCATCCCAGATTGGCAAAAGAATATAACCATATAACAATTACAGCACGGAAACAGGCCATCTCGGCCCTTCTAGTCCGTGCCGAACACGTATTCTCCCTTAGTCCCATCTACCTGCACTCAGACCATAACCCTCCATTCCTTTCCCATCCATATAACTATCCAATTTATTTTTAAATGATAAAATCGAACCTGCCTCCACCACCTTCACTGGAATCTCATTCCACACAGCTACCACTCTCAGAGTAAAGAAGTTCCCCCTCATATTACCCCTAAATTTCTGTCCCCTAATTCTCAAATCATGTCCTCTTGTTTGGATCTTCCCTACTCTCAGTGGGAAAAGCTTATCCACGTCAACTCTGTCTATCTCTCTCATCATTTTAAAGACCTCTATCAAGTCCCCCCTTAACCTTCTGTGCTCCAAGGAATAAAGCCCTAACTTGTTCAACCTTTCTCTGAAGGTTGAAGAATAAATCAGGGAAGGTGGTGCATCCGTGGATAACAAGGGAAATCAGGGATAATATCAAAACAAAAGATGAAGCGTACAAATTAGCCAGAACAAGCAGCCTACCAGAGGACTGGGAGAAATTCAGAGTCCAGCAGAGGAGGACAAAGGGCTTAATTAGGAAAGGGAAAATCGATTATGAAAGAAAACTGGCAGGGAACATAAAAACTGACTGCAAAAGTTTTTATAGATATGTGAAGAGGAAAAGATTAGTTAAAACAAATGTAGGTCCCTTGCAGTCAGAAACAGGCGAATTGATCATGGGGAACAAGGACATGGCAGACCAATTGAATAACTACTTTGGTTCTGTCTTCACTAAGGAAGACATAAATAATCTGCCGGAAATAGCAAGGGACCGGGCGTTAAATGAGATGGAGGAACTGAGTGAAATCCAGGTTAGCCGGGAAGTGGTGTTAGGTAAATTGAATGGACGGGACGACAGATGGCACAATGGGCTAAGTGTTCGGCTGGCGACTGGAAGGTAGCCGGTTCGAATCCCGCTTGGAGTGCATACTGTCGTTGTGTCCTTGGGCAAGACACTTCACCCACCCTTGCCTGTGTGTGAGTGATTGGTGGTGGTCGGAGCTTCCAGGGCAGCTGTGGCTACAGAAGTAGCTTACCACCACCGAGTGTGACTGAGGAGTGAATGAATAATGCGATGTAAAGCGCCTTGAGTATTAGAAAGGCGCTATATAAATCCCATCCATTATTATTATTATTAAAGGCCGATAAATCCCCAGGGCCAGATAAGTTGCATCCCAGAGTACTTAAGGAAGTAGCCGCAGAAATAGTGGATGCATTAGTGATATTTTTTTTCAAAACTCTTTAGATTCTGGAGTAGTTCCTGAGGACTGGAGGGTAGCTAATGAAACCCCACTTTTTAAAAAGGGAAGGAGAGAGAAAACGGGGAATTACAGACCAGTTAGTCTAACATCGGTGATGGGGAAAATTCTGGAGTCAGTTATTAAAGTTGGGATAGCAGCACATTTGGAAAGTGGTGAATTCATTGGACAAAGTCAGCATGGATTCATGAAAGGTAAATCATGTCTGACGAATCTTATAGAATTTTTCGAGGATGTAACTAGTAGAGTGGATAAGGGAGAACCAGTGGATGTGTTATATCTGGACTTTCAGAAGGCTTTCGACAAGGTCCCACATAAGAGATTAGTATACAAACTTAAAGCACATGGTATTGGGGGTTCAGTATTGATGTGGATAGAGAACTGGCTGGCAGACAGGAAGCAGAGAGTAGGAGTAAACGGGTCCTTTTCAGAATGGCAGGCAGTGACTAGTGGGGTACCGCAAGGCTCAGTGCAGGGACCCAAGCTATTTACAATATATATTAATGATTTGGACGAAGGAATTGAATGCAACATCTCCAAGTTTGCGGATGACACGAAGCTGGGGGGCAGTGTTAGCTGTGAGGAGGATGCTAGGAGGCTGCAAGGTGACTTGAATAGATTGGGTGAGTGGGCAAATGCATGAAAGATGCAGTATAATGTGGATAAATGTGAGGTTATCCACTTTGGTGGCAAAAACAAGAAAGTAGACTTTTATCTGAATGGTGGCCGATTAGGAAAAGGGGAGATGCAATGAGACCTGGGTGTCATGGTATACCAGTCATTGAAAGTAGGAATGCAGGTGCAGCAGGCAGTGAACAAAGCAAATGGTATGTTAGCATTCATAGCAAAAGGATTTGAGTATAAGAGCAGGGAGGTTCTACTGCAGTTGTACAGGGTCTTGGTGAGACCACACCTGGAGTATTGCGTACAGTTTTGGTCTCCTAATCTGAGGAAAGACATTCTTGTACAGAGAAGGTTCACCAGACTGATTCCTGGGGTTCCGAGTCTATCCAGGACTTCATGAAGAAAGACTGGATAGACTCGGCTTGAACACGCTAGAATTTAGAAGATTGAAGGGGGATCTTATAGAAACTTACAAAATTCTTAAGGGGTTGGACAGGCTAGATGCAGGAAAATTATTCCCGATGTTGGGGAAGTCCAGATCTAGGGGTCACAGTTTAAGGATAAGAGGGAAGTCTTTTGGGACCGAGATGAGAAAATCATTTTTTACACAGAGAGTGGTGAATCTGTGGAATTCTCTGCCACAGAAGGTAGTTGAGGCCAGTTCATTGGCTATATTTAAGAGGGAGTTAGATGTTGCCCTTGTGGCTAAAGGGATCAGGGGGTATGGAGAGAAGGCAGGGATGGGATACTGAGTTGGATGATCAGCCATGATCATATCGAAGGGTCGAATGGCCTACTCCTGCACCTATTTTCTATGTTTCTATGAAACTGCCTCCACCACTTCCCCTGGAAGCTCATTCCACACAGCTACCACTCTCTGAGTAAAAAAGTTCCCCCTCATGTTCCCCTAAACTTCTGTCCCTTAATTCTGAAGTCATGTCCTCTTGTTTGAATCTTCCCTACTCTCAATGGGAAACGCTTGTCCATGTCCAAATCCGAAACATGACCCATTCCTTCTCTCCAGTGATGCTGCCTGTCCTGCTGAGTTACTCCAGCATTTTGTCTTTTTTTCTTATAATATTATAACCACTCAAACACTCTACCTGCTGCAGTTCCTGGCGACTCTCTCGTTGCAACCTTTCTTCTGCAGTCCTGCCAATGTTGTAAACCTTTCTTGTGTCTCTCCAGTGCACTCCCATCAATCCTGTAGGGAGGCAACCAGAATCCACACAATAGTACAGGTACGGCTGAGCTAACGTTTTCCACAGTTCCAAGATCCCTGTCCCACTACCTTCAAAGACACATGAACAAACTCTCCAAAGATAGACACAAAATGCTGGAGTAATCTCTGGAGCATTAGATGCTGTCTAGTCCGCTGAGTAACTCCAGCATTTTGTGTCTTATCTTCAGTGTAAACCAGCATCTGCATTTCCTTCCTACACAACAAGCTCTCCAAGATCTTTCTGTTCCCCACCACGGTTCAGTATCCTTTCAACTATAATGTATTCCCTTGCCTTGTCTCCCTCGCCAAAGGATCAACAATTGTAAAATAATGTATTTTTTAGGATGACAAAGATACTGCTTTGCATTGATTTCAATGTTTACAAGGAGGAGCACTGACTATCCTGCTCTTGTGTGTTTAGGAGACAGCGTTGCTCCCACTTGTCCACAAGCTGCTCTTTGGTTCATCACAAGACAGCACAGGGGAACCTCTGACATCACAGCTGGTACCTCGCAAGGAACTCGAGGCCCTCCTTGCTGGCTTGGAGAAGAAGATCCTCTCAGATGCTTCACTATATCCTGGTCCGGCAATGGAGGCACACTCGGCAGCTGTCAGAGCAGGGATTATTAAGGTACAAGCATGCAAGCAGCCAGTGGCTCTAACTCTGCAACAGACTATTGTAGTTCTAGACAGTAATTTATTCATAATATATACAGTTAATGAAATTGGGGCATGTCTTGCTCTACGTTCCATCAATTCAGCACTTTCGCTTGCAATGTGTCAATGAACACCACATCCTTAAACAGTGCTCCCATGAAGTGTCTGAGAGTCCCTCAGTGTCTAGTGGTGGCTGGACCTTAGACCAAGGCCACTTCCCACAGTCTCTGCGGTGACTGCACTGAGTTTCAGTGTGTCGCTCACACCACATACTCTCGCACCACGGAATGTGCCAGTCAGTAGCAATTCATTTACCAACATCTTATGCAGGAAGATCAATTTTTGTTTAGACGAAAGTGAGTCTTCCGCTGAGATAATGATCTTCCAGCAGCAGTTGACATTTATCTTGTTGTGCGTCCCTGTGAACAGCTCATAGATCACTGATGCACAACTGCTCAGGATGAACCATGACAAGAGCCCTTGCATTCTTCTTCTGACATTCCTGTCAAACACCCAGTGCATAAGGAGGTGAATATTGTCCACACCACAACCACCTCAATGGCAGCGTGCAGTGGGGTGCTTTTCTGACCGAGCAGGCGGGATCTGACTGGGAGAGCTCCTCACATTACTGTTGGTGAGTTCCTCGATCTGCTTGTGAAGCCATCTGATGGGATCCATCGAGTCCTTCTCCCACAGTGCCTGGAGCTCGTTCTACCTTGATCACTTGTGGTCACAGGTAGTTTTCTTCAGGAACCTTTCTGTGAAGGACAGGTAGTAAAGCAATGTCAAACTGAATGGAACATTGCTACACTAATCCCACCTGCCTGCGTTTGCCCCATATCCCTCCAAACCTGTCCTATCCATGTCAATGTACTTTAATAATTATTGCCCTGATCACATAATCCTGCCGCCTTCTATGCAGTACACTTGGGCTCTCCATTGCTCACTTTTATTAGACCTTGCTAATTCCAGATTATGGGGATGGATAAGAGGGATCATTTTGTGGGAACTGTTGAAGGGAGCATTGCCGTCTGGTTTCTGTATGTGTGTGTGTGGGCTCTACACTCTATTGCCCTTCTTATCCCACATTATCGTTATTTTCTCCTTTGGTAGGAAGTGAAAAGCATTGTGGAGCGAGCCCTGAAACTGTACAGCGCTGACAGGGTTGGATTGGTGGAATTATGCACTGGAATCTGCTGGTAAGTATCAGACAAAAGCCCGGGCCAAGTAAAACTGTGAATGTAACAGACTGAAAGGGTGTTGTGTGGGCTGGCACTTTAGACATGTTTGACTTGCTCCTGCGGAATGGGGTGTTCTTTCACACTGGGCGATACGTCCTGAATAGGCAAGTACAAATCTATGTTCACAGTGCAGGTTTCCCCAGAGCTGCTGAGGTTCACACTGCTGAATGTTAATTTAACTTGTAACTGCTTGATGTTGTGCCAGTCACAACTCATTTAAAGGCCGAGCCATCGGTGGGATGGCCTTGCCCTGGGGCACCATCGGCCATCTTCATTCTGTCCACTGCTCCACCATCCCTGTAAACACATTGGTTAATCTCTTGTGCACTCTCTCTGAAGCTTCATGCCTTTCTGAGGGCAAGGCAGCCAGGACTGGATGCACTACTCCAGCTGTGGCCAGGACTGGATGCACTACTCCAGCTGTAGCCAGGACTGGATGCACTACTCCAGCTGTGGCCAGGACTGGATGCACTACTCCAGCTGTGGCCAGGACTGTGTTTTACAAAGTTCCCCCATCACATCTTTGCTCTTGTAACCTGAGCTGTTATTTATATACAGGAGTTTTTAAACTTCCTTATTTCAGTAAACTAGGCACATATATCACCCACATGTGTAAGAAGGATGTGAAGGTCTGATGAAGGGTATCGACTGGAAACGTCACCCATTCCTGAGACACTGTTGTTTCTTCACTCCTTTTAGAATTGTGCCCTCTAGTTGCCTTATTCCTCCTCCCAAAATGAAATATTTCACATTTGAATTATAGCTGTAACCAGCCTGTTCAAACCCTATTCTGTATTTGCCTCCAATTCCATTCATATCCCTAGTTCACAGTTTCATCTGTAAATCTGGAACTTCAAGTCATTTAATGTTATTAGGTGGAAGAAAAGGTGGATCTTATTCTGCCCTCTGGCCAATTTTACAACTTACAATTAACCTACAAACCTGTACATCTTTGGAGTGTGGGAGGAAACCAGAGCACCCGGAGAATGCGGTCACAGGGAAACATAGAAAATAGGTGCAGGAGTAGGCCATTCAATATGATCATGGCTGATCATCCAACTCGGTATCCTGTACCTGCTTTCTCTCCATACCCCCTGATAACTTTAGCCACAAGGGCCACATCTAACTCCCTCTTCAATTTAGCCAATGAACTGGCCTCAACTCAAGTTCAAGTGAGTTTATTGTCATGTGTCCCTGTATAGGACAATGAAATTCTTGCTTTGCTTAAGCACACAGAAAAATAGTAAGGCAGTTACTACAATACAGATAAATGTGTCCATATACCATGATATAAATATATACACACATGAATAAATAAACTGCAAATAAACTGCAAATAACAAAAAGTGGTTGTTAATAATCAGAGTTTTGTCCGAGCCAGGTTTAATAGCCTGATGGCTGTGGGGAAGTAGCTATTCCTGAACCTGGTTGTTGCAGTCTTCAGGCTCCTGTACCTCCTACCTGAAGGTAGCAGGGAGATGAGTGTGTGGCCAGGATGGTGTGGGTCTATGATGATATTGCCAACCTTTTTGAGGCAGCGACTGCGATAAATCCCCTCGATGGAAGGAAGGTCAGAGCCGATGATGGACTGGGCAGTGTTTACTACTTTTTGTAGTCTTTTCCTCTCCAGGGCGCTCAAATTGCCGAACCAAGCCACGATGCAACCGGTCAGCATGCTCTCGACTGTGCACCTGTAGAAGTTAGAGAGAGTCTTCCTTGACAATCCGACTCTCCGCAATCTTCTCAGGAAGTAGAGGCGCTGATGTGCTTTTTTGATGATTGCATTAGTATTCTCGGACCAGGAAAGATCTTCAGAGATGTGCACGCCCAGGAATTTGAAGCTCTTGACCCTTTCAACCATCGACCCGTTGATATAAATGGGGCTGTGGGTCCCCCTC